>NW_005187408.1:3367183-3373462 GCF_000239375.1 Pundamilia nyererei
TACAGCTTGGAGTAAGACAACATGCATGAAGAGGATGATGTGGACAAAATACTCATTTGCCTAATAATTCTGCACTCCCTGTAGATCGATCATCAGGTGATTAGAAGTGGAGCACATTTATTTAAAGGTGTCATTATTAATTTTGCGACTTTTAACCATCGAGGGTCCGTCAAAAGCAGTCCACAAATAAAACTATTGATCACAAACCCGCACCTCTTCGTCTCCCGCACGCACATGATCTTCTAAAATATGCATTGTGAATCCACATCTGCTACGAGCTGGATGCCCCTGCATCAGGCTTGGGTGATACAATTTATATCATTTCAGGGGAATGGGTGAAAATCAATAAGATTTAGTTGGCAGCCTAATTCATTCTCAAGGTTTGGATAAAATGTGTGACTAATGAGGGAAAAATGTAAATGTTATGAAGTTTCACTTCATCACCACCACCACCTCCTCCTCCTCAATCCCACTGCAGCCATAATCGAAGTTCAGAAAGTCAATAAACTATGTGCAGAAATTATTTTAGCTCCATCGTCTCTATTTTCTGACTTTTGTGACTTTTGCCAAAAAAAATATAAAAACAGAGATGTGCATCCTTTTCTAACAGGCAACTTTTCTTGCAAGTAAGCTAAGCAGAAGTCTCTAGATACAGTATATTTTCCCTAATGTTAAATTAAAAAGCACTAAAGCGGGACTGTTCCACCCTTAACTGGCTTGCTCAGAAGAATCCCTATTAGTGAACGCTGTTTAAAATGAAACCACATTTTTTGGCCCCTTTTGCAAAGTAAACAGTTACAATGAAAGGAGAAAAACAACTACTGATGTTTTCAGAAATATTTTTCTTGGATAAATATTAAAAGTCATTCGTAACTTTGATCTTAGTGCTTCTGAGCATTTCCTACATCAAGGAAACTACCCACTTTTCATTCCACCTGTCAACTGCCACAATCTGTTTTTATTTCTAGCTACCATCTCTGTCTGGGATGGAAATAAGCTTCCCAGACCGAGTTAACTGCTACTGAGCTATTGTCAAGTATGTTTGGGATATGAAAAAACACTGTGAAGTAACTTTTTGGTTGTGATTTTTGTGGTGTTGCATTATTCACTGAACACAAATAAAAATAACATCAGAGGTGGGGAAGTGTTTCTGTAAGAATAAAGTCACCGCGGAGGGCGTGATATAAACAGAGTGCAAACCTTCAGCCTCCATTATGATGTCTTGTACTGTTTAGAATAATTAGCGGGCATTATTGTGGATTGCATGCATATTTATGGTGTGTGCCAGGTGAAATGTGGAACTGTAAGCTCAGTATTGATCATGTAATGTCCTTCATCAATGTCAGCCTCACAGCATCGTAATCAGCCAAGCAAGGAGTAATTAGTACTGAGGTGTGATTGACACATGGAAAGTAACCAGACAACTGCTCACTTTGTGGTTCGTTTTTGTGTCTGCAGAATGTATATTTGGCAGATAGTTGTTTTTACTGCATGCCAGACTTTCTTGGAATTTTTTAAAGTGGTCTTAAGCAATAGGTCTCCAGCCTTTCCAAAGTTCAAGCATGAAAGCACCTAGCTCAAAGGATGAACCGGTATTGTACCTCTACATAACAGATAACTCAGTGAAAAGCCAATTTTGAATCGCATCTTTAAAAAAAAAAATACCTACAGCAGATAAACAATATCTGAAAGTCATATCCTTTAGCAGTAGGAAAAAATCCAGCAAAGACCTGACACAGGACCTAAAAGATGCATCTGACCCTTCAGTTGATCCACCTACTGTTCACTGAAGCCTCATCAGAAATGGTCTCAGTGGAAGTGTTGCTGTCAAGAAGCCATTCTTATGGAAGGGAAACAGGAAGAAAAGGGGGAGTGTGCCAGATTACAGAGGAACTGGCCTAAAAATCTGTGGCGACAAGTCTTATGGAGTCATGAATCCAAATTTGAAAAATGTTGGTTCAAATCATTTCCACTATTTACAGAGGAGGTCAAGAGAGAGATACAACAGTAAGTCCAGAGCTCTCATGGTTTGAAGTGCATTTCAGCCAGTGGTGTTGAAGATCTTGGAATCGAATAATATTAATGGAAGTATGAAATACAGTTGGATCTTGATTCATAATGAAATACCATGACAGTCATGGATTGGCCTCCCCAGAGCCCAGACCTCAGCATTACTGAAGCAATGTGAGATCATCTTGACTGAGAACAGAACGAAAGGCAGCCGACGTCCAAAGAAGAGCTTTAAATGTCCTCAAGAAGAACTCTTCCTGGAGACTACTGAAAGAAATTACAGGAAAACCTCTCTAAGGAAGTTTAAGCTGTATTAAAGAATAAAGGATAAAGTTTTGACTTTCAACCTCTGTTGTTAGCCTATATACTGTATTTCCTGTTTGCACATTCTTCAATACCCTGCACCCATTTTCCTAGCTAATTATAAAGCAATTACCTTTGCAGAGTAAGTTTAAAGCAATGGGTGTGTTGGACTGGTCTGTAAAAAAAGCCCCCACTGGTTTGTGCTCATCCTCCACTTCAGCATTATGGCTGTAGCTATGTTGCTTTTGTGGAAACAGAAGCCTAAATAATTACATCAAAATGCTAATAGCATCAAGCTTGGTTAGCAAGGTGCAACAGTAGGCTGTATAGAAACATATAACAATGGAGCACAGTTTCTTGCTTATTAGTCCACTTACTGCACAGGAAGTCAAACCCATTTGTCATATAATTGCATTAAAATTACTCCAAACAGTACACATGGCCCAGTTCAGTGAACAAGCTTAGGTAAACTCAAGAACATAGCTATAAGCTAACAGTGTAAATATCCAGCTGTCAGTCAAAGTGGCCTATTGATAGTAAGCTATAAGCTATTATCAGCCTTTAACAATGTGAGTTAAAAAAAATGCACCACTGGTATTAGTAACGGGTCAAATAAAGGAAACCGTTTTCTTGTACAAAGCTAGAAGCGGGCGTATTTCTGCTCTAAAATTGGGAATTTCAATGTTGGTGCACTTTATAGGGATTGGCTTGCTTTAGGAACCAGCCTCAAGTGGCCTATACAAGAACTGCAGCTTTCAGCACTTTTGCACTGTCTTTTCATTTTCATTTTTCAGCTGCAAAGGTTGCCGCTTCATGTGTGTGTGAGGATGTGGTGAGTTGATGAGGACGCGTCTAGAGGCAGGAGAGTAAGGGGTGGGGGGGAACATCTTTAATCTGACAGAAATGCATCCAGGCAGAGGAGCTGAGGAACCATGCAGGAAGACAACAGTGATCTATGAGTGCTGAAAACAGCCCAGATGCAGGTAAATGGATGAGAGGCACACTGTTTCTGCTACTGACATTAAACGAGAATTCCACCCTCAGATTCGCTCTCGCTATATATCATCAGCTTGTGATACTCAGTGAATCTTTATGATAAAGTGCTGTAAATTAGTTTTTGTAAACACTTGCATGAAGTAGCCTATAACTTTCCGAGCCTGCCTTGCATTATCGCACAAGAAACTTGCCTCGACTTGTTGCAGTCAGCTGAGATTTATGGTTAAAGTAGGATTTTTTTTTTATGTTAGTTATAACTGTCTGAGAAAGAGGAGGGTTTTCTACAACATGTTTATGGCTGCATTGCATTTTGGACCCCTGAGGTTACAGGTGAGTAAAGAGCGGCCGTTTGCTTCCCAGTGGAGTTTTTTGATTGACAAATTTCTCTCTGCTTAGATGCTCAAAACCACACCAAATAAAACATAACTATACTGATATTCTGCTTTAATATATTTGAAATACCTTTGGCCGGTTATAAACAGCAGGCTGACAAATACGAGGTACAGTGTATGTAGCCGTTTAACAATGCCTCTCGCTGTGAGGCTGAGCATCTTTCAGGTTTAAACAGGAGGCTCTTAAACTTCTCAAGCAACTGTCATCTTAGCTTCATTTAAACAATGTTTCGATTGCAGCATTTCCTTGCAGTTATTTTATACTCTGACCAACTCCCTCTTCATCACCACAGAGGCTGATAAAACCCCAAAGAGAGGAAAATCATGAATTTTAAAAGGAAATAAAACTGTTTCTCCTGATTCGGTAAGAAAGCAGAGAGTCGCTGAGGAGCAGTGATTTAATAAGTTCCCGGTGCATGAGTAGTTATATTATGCAGATTTAGTTTGTCATTATAAATATACCTGGTTAAAATTCACATTTTATTATGACTAAATTCCTGATATTTGCTTAAAATCAGTGCAACACTTTAACTGATTCATAACAAGGCGCAGTGGTATTCATCAATGGAAAGGTTAACAGCATGCAGAAAGATTTTGGCTTAAAAATGGTGTATCGTGGGCTTTTCATTAAAGCTGTAATAATCGCTAAGTGTTAACAGTGGATATGTACAAATTGGTGCTCTTCAGGACTCTGCATGAAGAGTTTTGGTATTCCTATTTGTACATTGTTTTAAAATTAGTACAATAAGTTAGAAACCAGCTAATGAACACAGTGGTGCTTTTTTTGCTAAACATGTTTAGCAATTCAGAGATTTACTTCTAAATAATTGATAAACGTTAAATAATAAGTGCTGAAAACTTGTAAGGAGGCTGTTTAGTACTGACATTTGTAGTTTAATCATTAAATACTAACCTCAATGAGACACTGCTGTAGCATGACTCCTCCCATGACACCGTAATGTTATAAAAGTTAGCGTGCATTAGCATCAGTGTTTTTAGCAAAAGCTGCAGTTTGCTAGCTGTACCTTGATCTCGCAAGTGCATCTTCTTTTGATGCTTGTTTTTGATGGGCTGCCACAGAGACTTGCCTCTGCATTGACCACAGCTTTCATTTAAGACAGCTGGGATTCATGGATAATCAGGGCTCCAGAGACTATCTCTCTCCGGTACTTACATCCTGCTAACAATGGCTCCAGATGTAATAGTGTAAGTTGCCGTGTGTGCTTGTGTCATAATTACTGCCAATATTCATAGTAATTCCATAAACACACACACACATCTTTTCTCACTTTGTTACATTAGCATGCATCACCCAGCATCTGGATGATTTTTGACTTCAACATGTAAAATTACAGTGACTGAGCCATCCAGCCACATCGGTGGCACTGTAGACTGTGCCTATAGAGAGATTTTGTTTTACTGGTTTGGTTCACTTAAAACCACACTCTGTTCGCTCAGTGTGGCTCATGTGGGCTGGTGTGCGAGCTGTCAATCAGGCCTTCAGCAGACACACTGCCAGCTTTTCAGAGCAAAGAATACTGATCATTTTCAATATTTTTTTTAAAGTAAATTTTATTGAAATGTTTTTGTTTGACTATAAAAGACCCCTATGATGAACTCTATAAAGCTGAACCATGTTACCTCACACAGATCGGGGTTAACTGGGCTTCGCCCTGGAGTCAGGCCTTGGGGAAGGGCTCACTGGGGAGCAGCTAGAGAGCTCATGGGGCTGGGCTCAGTCTGAAGGAACCACATGGTCTGTAAGAGCCACCAGCAGCTGGAGGGGCAGTAGGGGTGCAATGTGGATTGAGTGGCAATCAAAGGTGGAGGCCTTGGCAGACCATCTCCAGTTTCTGAAACTGGTTCTTGGGACATGAAATTTTACCTCTCTGGTAGAGAAGGAGTCTGAGCTTTTGTGTGCCAGAGAGACACTGGCTATTCTCCTGAAGAGGGTCTCAACTCTGTTTTGGAGTTACACATGGTGAGAGGTGGTAAGCAGGGGTAGGTATACTTGTATCCCCCCACCTCACTGGATCCCCAGTAGATGAGTGCTTCCCTTCACACTCGAATCTGCAGATGAGTCCACACTGTTGCCTGTACCTATATGCTGAACAACGGTTTAGAGCACCCAGGCTTCTTTGACTCCCTTTGTGTTTTGCTGGGAGGTCTCTGTCTGGAGATTCCAATGTCCCACTGGCAGACTTCACATGGGACATGACAGTATGATCTAGGAGAGCATGACTAGGAGGAACAGCTGCAGGTCGATGATTGATTTTGTAATCATGCCATCAGATCTGGGGTTTTATGTCTTGGGCCCTCAGGTTAAGAGAAGACCAGGGCTGTCAACCTATCACCTCTTAAGTTAGATTAGCATGTCTGACAGGTGTGGCGTAGCCAATCATGTCATGAGGGTATGCTGGGAGTGTCTACCACAGGACCTAGTCCATAAGATCTCAGTGCCGAGGCAGCTCCATGGGGCAGTAAGGTGATAGTAACCCTAAAACCTGATGGTAGACACCAGAGATAAAGGAAACCAGCAAACTGAAGGAGTCCTGTTGAGCTTGGTTACCTTGTAGAG
>NW_005187408.1:3375811-3404953 GCF_000239375.1 Pundamilia nyererei
TGTTCCTTTTCACCTCAATAAGAAACGCGTAATATTTTTTCTGAATACGAGATGATTCCGTTTTTTACTGGACGGTTGGCAATTCTAATAATTAACCTTATGAGCAAAATTTATTTCAACATCAGTAACATAGCACCCACCCAGCTGTATGGAAACTCCGTCATGCTAGCTAGCACGCAGTACGAAAAAGTTAGCATAACGAAAATAAACTCCACCTAAACTTGGTTCATATCTGACCCAGATAGACTGCAGGTTATAACTTCTTACCTGAAGTTCTGTTCACCTGACACTCGGACCGGTGGCCGCTTCGGGTCTCTCCTCGTCCTGCGTCCCCTTTCCCTCATCCACCTGCTGGCCTCCACCACTTGCTAATGTTACTGAATCTGTTGAAGCTCCGCGATAGCCACCACAAGAAGTAACGAATAACAAGCCTATCTAAATCCCAGTAACGAGTAACACGTTCCTGATTTTGGCATAATAACTAGTTACCGTGTTTGTTACCACAATAACGTAGTTACTGTAACACGTTACTTAATAACGCGTTAGTCCCAACACTGCTGAACACACATTTATGCCTTAATTTGATGAGAAACTTCGTTTGATTCGCTTGTGTGGTTCATCCCAGTAGATGTACATTGATGCAATAGTGCAATAATACAATAATAGCTTGTTCTATCTATATAACCTGTCAAAAGAAACTCCAAGGGCCATGCTGGCATGCTTGCAGCACACAGTTCTTATGTGAGCTGTTGCATAGACAGGATGTGGCGTGTTTTCATCTCCTTGATGTTCCACAGACTCAAGCAACACACGGGAAAGGCAGGCAGGGAGGGAAGGAGAAGTTGCTTTGGGCCTTACAAATGACCTAGATACTTGAGTTTGAATTTCATTTACCTCTATCACAGCATCTGAGTGTACCTCGTTTTCCTTACGCATCCATATGGCAACCATGGAGCTGGAGCGGATACAAAAACAGCCCACAGGTACGCTTTTTAAAAAAAAATCAGCATTCACTCACTCCTTCACTCACTCACTTGTTCACTCACTCAAAATGAACAAGAGAACGGAAAGATAGAGCGAGAGGGACCTCCGTGTTTCTTATCTCGGAGAACTTATCTGCTCAGTAGGTAAAATGTTTTGCAATAAGCAGGATTTGGCTGTAGCCAGGATAAGTTAGATGTTTGCTATTCTGCTCCAGGACTGAACATTTCCCTCCATGTAATGCAGAGGTTACAGGTGTTAACCACAGCCATTGGGAGTATTGATTAATCGGAAAGGCAGTTTGGCGAGGCTTCTTAGACCATAAAGTGGCTGATCAGAATTCTGGAGCTGCTAGTTCCAACGGTTTCTCGCTGAGCACGGAAGGAGAGGTGAAGAAATGGTGGAGACACATGGGAGAGAGAGAGAGAGAGAGAGAGAGAGAGAGAGAGAGAGGAGAATAGCAAGCGATGAGGGAGGTGGAGATAGGCGGGGTGGTGGGGAGAGAGAGCGATATGACACATGGGGTAAAGAACAGATGGGGATGATGGAGTGAGGATGAAAGTGTGAGGGAGAACAAGTGAAGAGAGGGAGAGGAATGAATCGCAAGGCAAAAAGAGATGTGAACTGAAGGCCAAGTAGTGTGGGTTATCATATCTGAACTGCGAGACATGAATCTCAATCCATCAATAAGCGCTGCATTTTGATAAAAATACCCCTGCTGCTCCTGGCCTTAATGGATAGTGTGCCGTTGAATGTGTCACTTTTACTCTTCCCCTGAAATACCAGAGAGAATAGGCCCCACTCCACAAAGAGATCTGGATCAAGGTCAGTGATCACATAAAAGGTAATAGTGGCCCTCACTCTCCATATACGTATGCTCTGAGTGCTAGGTGAATCTGAAAAGCTTGCTATTTCTAAATAATTTTCTCAGATATCCCACAGGTGTAGCTTGCTTTTCATAATTCAGAACTCCTGAGGCTGAACTGCAAGTTTTTTTTCCACTTGCATATTAAACAGATTTTTGCCTTTGCAAAGGTAGTCTCCTTGCTTAGGTATTCAGTATATCCCTTTTACTCTTTAAACACAGCAATATACAGCAGATTTATTCAGCGCAAACTTTGTATTTAATTAATGGCACTAGTTTTGTAGTCATTATTTCACAAAAATGGTGGTAGACTTACTTGCTATTTGAAAGCATTGTGAGGTGATTCACAGCAATATTACAATACATTTCTATCTTAATCAGGAAGCTATAGACCTACGCAATTTAAAGACTAAACTGCTGAAATTTTTCCCACTGCTATGATAAATACAACATGTCTTTGTATCTCTGCTGCAAACCAACCTTTCTGCTGCTTAACTGCTGTCTGCATGCACTCAGCTTCAGCATCAGATAGATCTGGGCGTCTTCTTTGTTAGCTTTGTGTTGGCAAGTGGCTTTTCCTGGAGAGTTTGGATGTCACGTTCACAGCTGTTTCTGGACTGGGGACTGCTAGTACTTTGCCGTCCTTTTGAGGGAATACATTTTTTAAAATTCCACATATATTTTTACAACTCAAAGGTTATAAACCACACTTCTGTGTAGCTACTTTTGACATTTTTTGTCTCTGCCCAGATTAAAGGAAAACTCAGGTAACAACATGATTTGCCTGATTTGTAACTGTAACGCGAATACTGAATTAACAGCAATAGTTAAAACTGCTCATCACGTGCTAGCTTTATTGCATTACTAACATAGTTAGCTTCAATCACTGGTTGAGAAATGCTCTGGCCAGTCGATTAAAGTCTTACTATTTGATTTGCTGGTAAAAATCAAACCACTTGTAAGAAACTTCACCAACTCTTGTTGCAGCTTGAGCCTTTGAGCTGGTATTTGTTTGTCCATCAGTTGTTCTGGCATTCAAAGAAGTTGTCCTTTTTCCGCTGGAACATTTTCATCTGGAATCTGCAGACTTGCTCATAAACATCTGTGATATAAATCAGTCAAAATGTCCTGAACATGTTTTGGTTCCTATACATTCATTGTAAACAATGAGCCCATGTTTAACAGTGTGGTACACATATGATGCCTCACTTGCAACTGTTTTATTGTTGTCTGCCATCTAGCACCTTTAGCGCGTGTAGCTTTCTCGTGCATTATAGCGGACCAATTCTGGGTTAAGTCGTTGTCACCTCACCGGCCAATCGAAAACTCACAAACTGCAGAATGCTTTAGTTGACTCAATGCTGACGGGTTGAACCAGGTATGTTTTTCTTCCCATTGTTTGTTGTAGCTACACAGTCTTTTCTTTTTGGCAGGTTTATCCATATCCGTTTGTTTTCAGATTATACTACACAAAGCAAACTGAACCTTGTTTTTACGAATCACGTATCACCCCTCACATCTGGTGTCCATGACGGGTGTCACCGACGGCTGGGACTGGAAACACTTGCCTCATACACATCTAGTCAAATCAAATTTGGTATTTCTAAGAGTGCCATCTGTTGGTCAGAAAATGGTATTGCAGGTAACGGTCACTATACGGGACATTTAAGGTAGAATAAGGGAATTGCCAACCAATTTTGCTCATTATACAGGACGTCCCGGCTAAAACAGGACAGGACCCTACCTGTGGCTGATGTTTAAAGTTGCAAGCTGCAAGGACATCGCTCTGGTGGCTGAAGCTTATGATCCTAGGGATGCAACCATCACTACCTGGTGATCCATGTTAACCTATTGTGAAGCTAGTATTGTGATTAAGAAAAAGACAAGAGCATGGCCAGGCTGCTTTTTCACTCCTTCATAGCTGTGTTTAGTTGAGCCTAATATTATTGTGGGTTAGATTTATGTTTTGTTGGTATTTGTATCATTTGTGTAAACCGGCTTTTATCCTGTTGCCACCTTCTTTCATCATGCATCATTGCTGCTAAACTGCAACACAAGCCACTCCCGCTTTGCCCTAGTCTTTTCAATAACTAGAGCTATTAAAGGTTTATGCTATACAATGCGCCAGTGCTCATCATGTTTCCAGTCAGCTCTAAGCCTTCCTCTTCTGGGCCCTTGTCTGCAACAGATAATCAGGACACACTCAGTTAACTCAGTCACACACGTGTGCACAGACTCACACACACAGACGCACACAGAAATCTGTTGCTCCAAACCTCACGGTACATAAAACTAACATGAAAACACAAATTATATTGCGGCATCTGAAACGTTGTGTCACATTACTGAAAGATGTTGGGGGGGTAGGCAAACCAGCCACCCAAGAGCAGCAGGGGGATTTCATGCTGGCTTAAATTTGGGCACGCTGTTTGGGGTCTTTATTGTTCCTCAGAGACCAAACTTTAAGTGAATTTCTCTACCGCGGGGTTGTTCCGTGAGCAGCACATGCACGCATACTGGAGCGAACAGAGGCAGACATCTGCAATCTGCCAACGCCCCAGGTAAAACTCGGTCCTTCTCTGCGCTGTTCTCAAATGAGCGTTTTCATCCTGTGCTGTAACACCTTCCCGTCAGTGAGAATAATTCAAAACTGTCCTGTCATCTCGTGTGTCTGGAGACATCTGTATAATGCTTTGTTTAAGAGCTCTATTAGACTGGCTGACAGAATGAAGAAGATGTTTGTCCTCGTAACTTCTCATTTCGGATACCGATTCGAAGGCGAGATTAATTTAACGTCTTTATCTGCACTGTTTCTGTTTCAAGCCTTAAAAAAATATATGAAAAAAATACGCAAGTTATTATTAAGTTTGCATAGTTGCGGAAACAAGGCTTAAACCTTGAAAAACATACAAATACACGAGATTTCATCATGTTCAAAGCTCTGTGATGTGCTGTGACCCAAGCGGTGCATGTTTTCTTATGACTTCTGCCATGTTTCAAGGTGTAGTGAGCATGTTCGCTTTAGCAAAGCATGCACCGAAGCAAAAGTAATCAGCACTGCGGGAGTCTTTGGAGACCCCTCTCTAACAGGTTTGCAGGCAGACGTTTTAGGAGAACATGATATCCGGAAAGGAGGTATAGGTGATGGCAAAAGGTCCCCGTAGGAATGGCAGGTAGCTGACCTGGTGGCTTACAAGCTCGAGCTCGCGCTCCCATTTCACGCTTTGTGTTGCAGAAAGATTCAAGAGACAGTGGATACTATTCCCTGTGCTCTAGACTCCGCTGAGGTCCGATCAAAGATCTGAGCCTTTGATGTTTTAACCCCTGGCTGTTTGGAGAAAAAAAAAACACCCCTCCTCTGAACCAGATGGTGCCTGTTGCATGCTGGGAGCAGCCAGGCAGTGTTACGGGTCCCACCTGTGGTTTTAATTACAGTGCATGACGAGGGGATGCATTGGAGCGGAAGGAGATAGAAAAGCAGGGGTGACCCTCGCTGTTTGGTGAGGGCAAAAGCAGGAGGAGGCGATACTGTATCTTCACCTGTATGGATCACAAAGCTCAGACCTTTTTATCTCCCTCTGTCACACCGCTTCCTTTTCTCACTCTGCCGATATCCCATACTCCCATTCGACATACATTAAATGTGTTATTTGGTTAAGCGACTGGGATATACCTCACATTTACCAGCACGCGAGTCCAGCGATCGTGTTTTCAAAGGACCCTCTTTTCTTCGTCTCCCTTGCCTGTCACAAATCATCTAAATTCCACACACACGTCATATTCTCCCCCTGTCTGTCTTCTCCTCTCACTGGTGTATAATTTGTGCAGATCACTGTTGCTTCTCTGCATGGCTCTCCAGCTCCTCTACATGAATGAACTCATATCAGATTAAACTCGCACTCACTGATTTTGACCTACCCACCCCTCCCCAGCATATACCACTCCTCACCGGGATCCCTAGGGTCCACACACCCGCCCCTCTCCCTCTCTTCTTTTTTGCCAACACCTCTCCTGCTATCCGTCTTTTGACATTTCGGCTCTTTCTGTCATGTTAGAGGTCCTACTGAGCGCTGAGGTGCTTCAGTGATATGATGGAGGGAGCTCAAAATTCCTTGCAGGCCCTTGTGTGAACAGTCACAGAGGTCCTGAATGCTTTCTGATGTTGCAGAGATTTTCTTGTGTTGCCACCGAGAAGGGGAGTTTCATTTTTACACAAATTTTCACAAAATGCTAGATTGTGGGGTTTTCTTTTTTCGGTAAGATTTTGCACCTGACATGTCGTGAAAAGAATCTGAAATGCACGTGGTGTAAATTTAAGATCTCAAAAACCTTGAACCCTCTTTGGCATGCTCTCGAGCACATTACGCGTGTAATCTTTACTTGTTTCGACCGCAGCTTTGCAAAAAAAAAAACAAAAAAAAACGAGTGAGAGAAAAAAATCATAAAGTTAGTTTTCATATCTCTGTAATATATTCAGCCAAGATTCTTGGGGAACTGTATATATATATTTTTTCCTTTTTTCCCTTTCTCTCGGTGTCTCTGTGAGTGTGCGGAGCTGCGTGTCAGATCTGTGGGATGCCTGTAGGCTGCTCCCAAGAGAGGCACGGTGCACTCATCCAACACAAACAGGGTCACAAAACAACGACTCAGCCGCTTGTGTAGAGTTTACTTCAAATTAGCCCAACTCTTGTATAAGTGCGCTGCAGCCAATCAAGCTGATGTCATGTCAGACAATCAGTTGACAATGTGAGACAGAAGCAGAGATGATGCCAAAGGTAGAAGCTGAAACAGATTGCATCAGTAAAGTGAGCAGTCGCTTTTTTTTTTAACAGCTATGTTTAGATAATTCAGCATTTACAGGAGCCAACTGTGAAACAATGTGCTAAATACTCCCCCGAATCACCAAGCTGATCTTTACGTGGCTTTTTTTTTTGTCAGATACACCAAATATTTCTCATTTCACAGATAAAAGCTTTGATTTTTTTCAGGCAGTCTAACTTGCTTGGGCGAGACAGATCATCATCGCTAAAAGGCATGTGAACGGGGCTCGCTGGACCTTCTTAGCATCACGAAGAGCTGCGATAAGCAGAATTAGCAGTGCAATTAATATTCCAGCCATATTTTCCAGGGAGGAAGCAGAGGGCACAGCAGCTGCTCCCATATGCAGACCTTGCTGTTATGACCGTGGGGGCGATGTCAGACACCCTACCCCTCACCACACCCTCACTTCCACCGCCCCACCTCACCCCCTCCCTGCACATCTCCCACCAAGCAGACTAAACCACTACCTCCACCCCTCCACCTCCCATCTCTTCCCCTTTCTGATTTCTGTCCACCCTCATTTGCATTTTGACATCCCCCGTTGTTGTTTTTTTAACTTGTTAATCTCCTATCCTTTCTCAAAAATTATGGGTGAGCAGTCCGGGACCACCCTTCACTTCTGCGTGAGCAAGCATCCCACTCTGCTGACGTGCCCTTCAGCAAATCAGCGTCTGCCTCCCTGCTCCCGCTTTAAGGGAAATTCCCAGGATAAGGAAAGAAGCTGAGCATCATTATCGTGTTTCTAGTTCTTTTTGTTCTACCAAATATAATGGAATGAAAAAAGGCTGGAGAGCTAATTCTCCCGGTAATACTCCTTTAATTGAAGAGTGATTTTTACTCCTCCAGCAGCTTAACAAATCCCAGCGATTGCAGGTGGTCTGTGTTTCAGGCATAGCACCAATCGACCAAAAAGAAAGGGAAATGTATTATTCCTTGAATTCATGTACATGCCAAGCCAACATTTTCAGCTCTGATAAAGCAGAGTCTCAATTTAAAACAAACCCTTGTTTGTGCTCCCTGCACACTGTACATCTCGTACAGTTTTAGCCTATTGAATTGCCTTGGCCTGCAGTGCCCGGCAGGCCTGTGACACCTGCAGTATGAGAGCGACAGCAGCTCTGACCCGACAGCACTGTGACCTGTGTGTGAAGAGGGTGGGGATTGCACAAGTGCTGCAGGTCAGTGCAGTTCAATATTGACTGGTGAAAACTGTGCCTCAGATCCAAAATGTATTTTAATTCTAAATCGCCAGTGACCATAAATTCTTATTGGAAAAGTGACGAAATGAGGCAGCCGTTATCCGACAACACACTTGCAGTTTTATTATAAAACGATGACACCAAGAACAACGCTGTGAAGTAACTTACTGTCTAAATATGATGATTTAGGTAAATTAACTTGAAGAATAAGCATTAATTAGTTATAAACACCTTTCATTCATTAGTGTTTGCCCCTCACAAACACTAATTACATAAAAATACAATAAATGTACAATTTTAAAATGAAGAATTTTTGCACATTATTTTTTTTTCAACTGTATTCAAGTAATTTTTAACCACACATTGACTCTTTACATTTACCAGTTTAATGCTCATGTTCTTCTGTAAAAACAAAATAACACACTGGTAGATCATTATAAGGACATTACCGTTTTTTTACAGATTTCATTTTTAACAGTGTATTTTTTGACTGTCATTCATTTTTTGTACAAAAAAAGTCTAGATAAAGTCATAATTTCATCTCATCTGTGTTTTATTGTTAGTCTGTTGTGACTGAGATGAGTGCTTTCATGTCAGCGCGCACATTATATTACACTCTGTCAATCACCTGACGCCTACTGGTGAGAACAGCAGTCTCAACCAGGAAATCATCTCTTAAAAAAAACATTTTGCCTCAAAAAATGTATCATCAGATCTTCCTACTTTGGCTGACTTTGTCAGCAGGCGATTCGAGGATGGATTTGATGTTTTTTCTGTATTAAAAATAACAAAAGAACAAGAAAACGATTGAAAAATAAAATCGTATTGTGCAGCTGTGGGCTGAAAATGGATCGTACTCTTAAATTATATCAATATTCTAATTTAAACCCATAATTCTCTGTCCACTAAACCTGTACTCACCGATATACACACACATCCTAATCTTTCTGTGTGTTGCTATGGTAAAACTGACTTTCGTCCTTGTACTTTGTAGGAACACGAATGCTTCGTGCATAGAAGCATACATAGAAGCAAACGCATACATATATACGGCTACATCTGTGAGTCGTGAATTAATAAGAGAGGCTGGCATTGCAAAGTCAGGAGGAGAGTGTAATTGTGGCTGTAGTGAGACTGTTCCTTGACATGCAGTCACACCTGGGTGGTTGGCAGCACAGTGAGAAAGAGAGGATCCCCCACAGTCCGTGTTATTGGTATGCTGAAATACTGCAGTGTTACAGTGAGAGGAGAGAACAAGGAGGCTGTGGAGCGCATAGAAAGGGAGCATGTTCCGTTCCCGGGCTGTGAAACACAGTGAGAAGGGGAGACAAAGGGGGAACTTTACCGGCCCAACAAGACATGTGTCACAGCCTGAGGAGCAGTGACATGCATCTCCTCAATCTCCAGCACAGGTGACACGTCTTCAGTCTCTGTTCGGGATGTGACTGTCAGTGTTAAGCTGCTTGTTCTTTTTATTTTACAACACAAAAGTGCGCGTGCTGAAAAAAAAACCCCAATTGTGTTCTGCATTTTCAACTCCGTCAGACACAGAAAACAGAGATCCTGTAACAGTGTAACAAAGCTGTTGGAAAGTTTAGTGCTTTTTTCCCCTCTTTTAGGAAAACTTTTTAGTGTACATTGCAGCATGATTGCAGGAAGTGAAAATCCTTATGCAGTGCTTTTCTATGCTGATGCAGATAGAAAGGAAGGGAGCGAAAATCAGTTCCTGCGCCAGCATCGAGTTGCACTGTAAATCAAATTCAGGAAGTTCAAAGAACGAAAGAAAAACATAGCATTTGTCCTAAGGAGAAGGGAAAACACTCGCCACTGTGTACTGGAGGATGAGTGGGTATCAGCGCTGTCCAAGCTTGCTCAGAGGCCTCGGCGTGACAGTCACTCTTACAAACGTGGAGGGTTTGGTTTAATTGTTTGTTTTACAGAGAGGCCGTTTTCTATGCTGTTAGCATTCACATGTCAGATTTGCTGTCTGTGGGTTTTTCTTCTTTGAAAAAAAGCACGCCGATTATCCGCGTTTCATAAGTTTATTTATATTTTAACAGCTGATTTTAAATAACCCGGAAACATGGAGTGAAACGAAGATGCACGAATGTGATTTATGTAGGGAAACAAACCGAGGGTTGCCGGTGCTATTCCATTTAATTTTTAATCCTTTGTTTTAAAAATGTGCCTGGAAACTTTTTTTGGCTTCTTTTTAATGCTTTTAAAAAAAAACACTATTTCAGATACACGGGAAGGGGCTGGAACACATAATAGACTCTGCATGCAAACAGTCTCAACTTAGTTTTATTTGACATATATGGGGTCAGACTACTCTCTAAAATGACTGATGTACTGTGAGCTCAGCACATAAATAATTACATTTTGTATTGTTTCTAATTATCTCACCACAAATATATATCTGATCAATATGCTGATTTTAACATATATAAATGTGACAGCTTTATTTCCCCTGATTCTGTAACCTTTTGCAGTCTAATTAAGTTAACAAACTGCATGCATTGTGATGCACTTGGCCGCTCGGGAAGGTGTTCTGGTTTGAACGAATTACAAATGGCTCTTCTCTCTTCTAAAGGCTTAACCAGGGAGCTGCCTCAAACACACTGTCAGAAGCTCGCATTGAGTGACTTCAGGCCCAAATCTGGAGTGAGAAGTGAAGGTTTGCAAAGCTGAGCAACAGCAGAGAGCAAGCTCTTTTGACAGTGGATCAAAGATGAGTGGGAGGTCAAAGTGTACAGCTGGTGGGGATGAGGAGCAGCGGCGAGATGGAATCACATGCCAGTTGCAAGAATATTGCGGACATAAGTCGCACACACACAACTCTTGGTGACCCGTTTCCTGCATATATCATGTAAAGAAATTAAATTTTATTCGATTAAATCTACTCCAAAGATGTCACTGTGGAGTGACTCATACAGATCAACTTTAACTGCTATGTAAAGGTTTTAATTTCACTCAGTAAGGGAGAAGAGCATTGAGTGCTTTCATCACTGTAGCGTCAGTCTGCTCAGTCCGGCTCCCATTGCAAGCCAACAAATTAGACCTCCAAGATGAGATGAGGGATCTTTCATATTACAGCTAATGGTGACAAATGAGACTGGGTGATAGCTGCAGCACATCTAGAAATGTGTGGCAGTTTCTTTTTGTCAAATGCCATTAAGATCCGCTTGTTTGCCATGCTAATCAAAACTACGGACATTTTTGTTTTTTTCACCCTCATAGCGAGTGAAAAGACATTAGGCTTGTGATTTTGAAACTAAAAGACCAAGAAAAAAAATTGAGCCTTCCCCCCCCCCCACTCTCTCTTTTCTTCATGGTCATTAATTGCACTTGGTTCTAAACCACTGCCTCGTTCCTCGTGTCAGGGATGTTAGCAGGATATTTGGAGTGAAATGTTGACACAGTCAACATAGGGGGAGCTAAATATAAAACGGATGCTGTTATGCTAATGGCTGCCACTGAATAATTCAAGCATGGATGATAATAAAAATGGAAAAAGGGGGGACCTGTCGAGCCACACCGCCGCATGTGTCACGGCAGGGCACTAATTTGCTGTCAAGCCTTATACTATACTTCTTCCCTCAACCCCCCCTCTCTTTACCATTCAAGTGTGAAGATTAGTAAATATTTTGTCTGTCTCTTTGCTGATCGTAAATAGTCTGGTGGAGACAGTGAAAAAAGGGGTAGCAAGGAGCTGGTTTGGCGGGGCCCTGGCAGCCTGGGGAATTTGACTCAGGAAAGCTGGAGCTGCTTTGCTCGATGCTCTCTGTCATGTGTTCTCAGGAGAGGCTGAGAGTGTGTGGAAGAGAACAAGCTCGCCTCCTCCCTGCACGTTGCAGGCCATCAGGGCCGACACACAAGGGTGAAGGCCATGTCAAAAGGCATGGAGAAAAAAAAGAAAAAGAAAGACGGAGACAAGAGCAGGTCTCCAAATTGGGAGAGGGTTCTTTCTTTTTTGGGCTCGTCTCACCGTCGCCTTCCCCTGCTTTTGCCTTCGCTGTGGAGAACCTCTCCTGTCACACAGCCCCCATCTCACTTGGCTCTCTCTTTTTTTTAACCCCTCTCTGTTAAATCAGTGGATACCTGCCAAACACTCACACTGCATCATCCGATTCCAGAAATAGTCACATGAGATAAATGCACACACAGCTCCTATCCACGTGTACACAAAATGCAGATGTACACACGAGCACACATGTATACTCTTTCCTCTCTGTTGCACAGCTCCCCCGGCGAGCCACGGTGTGTGTAGCGCGTCGATAATGAGACGCATGCGTGACTGCTTTGGAATTAACTGTAATTAATATCTCCTGTGAGGTAAAAGATGTAGTCGTACCCACATGTTGGCAGCTGACATATAAAAAACACGGCTCAGAGGTGTATGGTGACCCGATGAAAGACCACCGCGGCCATTAGCTTTTCATTTATTTTAATCAGGTGTTTTGCCATATTTGCATAAAGTCCCCATATGTTGGATCCAGTGCTGCTCTCATTAGCCACATCCAGCTCTTCCCCTGGTTTTCCTGCAGTATCCCTGTCCTGGGAATGGTCCCACACTATTTAGCACTTTCCCCAGGTATTGCTTCTATATTTCCTTCTGCCTATTCCGGATGCTCCCATAAATAAAGACCTCTCTTCCTGGCATAATGCATCTTAATTCCCAGCTTTCCACGAGGCACGCCGTGGCCCTTTTCCCCGGCTCCGCGCTCAGCTGGAGTAAGCTTCCTGAGCCGGATGCAGAAAATGCAAACGTTTTCACCCTCTCACTCGCTTTCAGTTTAACATTAATGATGTTATTTTACATGGAGGCATGAAGATGAAAGATGGTGCACAAAGAAGTCTTTAATGAGGAGTCGTAAAAAAGACTTTGGGCGTTTACTAAAAATATTTGAAATAAGGAAATAGCTTGTCGCTTGCTTTTTATCGATTAATCCCGTTTTATGACAGGCAATAAACATGGGAATGACTCTAAACGCGACCACTATTGCCATTAAGTATGGAAAAGTAGAGCCAAAATGCACTGTGGTCATTTGTATTCAAGACTGGAGAAAATAAAGAAATAAACTTCAAAGTCCTTGTACCCAGCTGGACCTGGCTTTTTAAAAAATCTCATTTAAGAGCAAGAGATGAGATTCCATTACCTTTATCTTTTGAATAAGATTTACTTCATTACTGCTTTAGAAACATAATGGCAAATCAATTTTTTGATACATTAGTTAAGTGCTAACTCACAAGCCCACTCCCCACCCAAAAAGAAAAAATATAACTTTGGTTGAAAAGTTGCCCCTGACGTCCATAAATTAAGGAAGATACATGTTTAATAACTAAGTGATGACTCCAAGTCATTCTTTGTGGCCCTTTGCATCCTCCTCTGGCATGCTTTTGTCATTATTTTACATTATGCTACATCCCCAGGCCATTTCACAGAGATAAAACAGGAATATGCGGTGCAAGTTGAACATTAGTTCATTATTTAGCAACACTGACTCCTGAATTAAAATACATGTTGCTATGCACTGAAAATGATATTAATAAGGGAAAGGGGGGGAAAAAACATGACTTCAGGTTTAAGCATAGCTGGTAATTTATTATCGTTGAACACGCAGTCATTCACTCCTCTTGATTTCACCTTTTTATAACCTGAAAATAATTAAAGGCGTCGAATCACAGAGTGAATAACCAGCGACGAGTTTATTCCGTCTGCATTAAACATTGCTGACGCTGTCCTTCCAGCGTTTAAGCGAAATGGGTAAGGCTTTAAAGTGTCAGCTGAGTAGAATATGAATTTCTAAACAATTTCCTCGAAGGAAAAGCACAGCCTCGTATAAAAAAATGCCAGTGCCAGTTACATCTGTACGTGGGCGTAAAAATATTATGAGGTGTAAAATTTAAGGGTGGGAAAATGCATTGTGAGGCTGAAGGAAAGAGACGCGCAGACAAACTACCGCAGATGATGTGGATGCCTGTGAAACTGTTGGCAAACGTTACCAGTGATATGTAAGAGAGATTACCCTTGAAAAGTAGCTTTGTCTGGTGCAACAGTGAGCTCATAGTCTGTGTCAAGAGTCATTTTTGAATTTGCAGCTTTGCAAATACGTTTAATAATCTCAGTCCTCGACTGTCCTCTGTTTTTGAAGTTTGACTTTTGTTAGATTTGCAAGAAAACTCCACCGAGCCTTTGTTGTGTTTTTTTTTCCTTTTTTGTAATTTTTTTGTCATTTAACTTCTTTTAAAATGGTGCCGGTCTCAGCTTTTGTGTCAGGGGTTTTGTTCCTCCAAAACAGATTTTTCTGGTACTACCCTAATGAGACCCTCTCACCGTTTCCATGGAGACAGTCACAAAACTGTCAAGTTTCCACTCGTTCAAAAATCTTGTGGGGGGTGTTCTGCAACTGTCAGAGACACATTTTCAAACAGCACATCGTTTCTTTCAAAGGTGAACCTTTCATTTTTTGGTGAATTCAGCCAGTTTGCAAATCTTTTTATCAAAACACACAAGCCTCGCTGTGTCGAAGAATGCTAACGATGCCGATTGTTGAATAAATAAGGCGCATAAGCAGCTGAGCCGTTGTTAAGTTGTCGGTTGGCTTTCTGGAAAGCTTTCGATGGCTTGCGTTGCAGATTGTGATCGTTAAAGGCTCCATCAGAGGGGCGAAAACAAAGCACCGCAATGAACATGTCAGTAATTGTAATTCTGCTAATGAATCATAGCATCAAGAAAGAAAGGAAGTGTCTGAACTGGCGGGTTACATAGCAAGAAATACAATTTTCTTTTCATTCATGATGCAACAGAGGATTTCCCAACCGTGGCAGCTTGCGCAAAAATTAGAAATTGCCAAGCTGACCTTCACTGCCGTCACTGACATCAGTAGGACACACAGGACTTTGATTTGTGCTCTGGTTTAAGAGTCAGTGCCCTGCAACAAGGAAAAAGTGACCACAAAGGACACTGAGGGATTGAAGAACATCAAAGCCTCCTCCCACATGCTAGCTCTTTTTTTTTTTTTGGAGAGAAGACTTGTGTGTGCGTATGTGTGTGTAGGTGCTCCTCAACCGGACCCCAGAGTGTTAATGCACCCCTTGGTTTCGTACAGCGTGTAAGACCTGCAGATGAGCCCTGTCAAACCACACCTGTGTACCTGTCATTTTTCTGCTGGGATGCTTGTCCTGGCTGGGAAACATTAGATGAGGCACTAGAAGAAGAAGAAAAAAACCCTCACCGTCTGGCCTTCATCTTTGCATGCAGAAATACACTCAGGAATACAAGCACAACGCACACATAAGCAGCCACTGATGCTCTGTCAAACAAACACACACACGCAGGGGAGCAGAATTCGACTCATATAGCTTTATTTTTATTTCCCCCCCTCCTCGTCTTCACAGTTTCTTATTCTACCTAAATGTCCTCATTTCTGTTCACACATATTTTGGCGCACTGAACCGTGTGAGAGACGGCCCCTTCTCAGTGAGCGGATCCAGACGTCAATCAAACAGCACATGGCATGCCTCCCTGAGAGTGACAGGTGATGCAGATGCACATTTCAGGAGACGAGCCGGAGCGACACAGCACTGCTGGCAAAACAATGAGGACAGGAGGGAAGCAGGGCCGCACGTTGCATTTATTAAATAAGACAGGGACATGGACGTGGACCGCAAGGAGCGGAGATCAGCTGCATGTTGTAACATGGCATTGATAACACTGAAACACAGCATGCTGGGTGTAATGCTATTTAGACCTCGTGAGTAGTGGGAAATCGAAACTGCTGACAGTTCTGTCTTTGCAGGCTTTAAGATCTTTTAATACCATCAAGTGGCAGTTAGTCACAGGCTTTCTTTAAGGTGAACGATGCAGTCAAAGTGTGAGCTTGGTAGTCAGACCCTGTTGTCCTCTGTGAGAGGCTGCTGAGGAGAGAGTGAAGGAGAATGGGGGTGTGGGGGGGAGGAAGATTAGCCAGTGCCTGTCTTCAGGCTGCGGGCCACAGGGCAGGTGAGAGGTGAGAGGCAGCCAAGCAAGAGGCGATTGAGGGGGGTGGAGGTCTGAGTCAGAGAGCCCACAGCGACCTCCCCACGTCCCTCCAGCAAAAACACACATACTGTATTCATGTAGGAAGACCATACGTTTCGGAGGATGACCCAGAGCTCATTAAGCCACGCAATGAAAACTAATCCTAAAGTCATACTGGAGCTTCTCACAGCTACGGTAACAAAAACTTGTCTGTAAATACAGCTAAAAATATTTTTTGGAATATCAGTGCAAATTCAAATTGTCTGTTTCCCCCTCAGAATAATTCTATTTTGGTTTTTTGGTTGTTTTTTTCCCCTTCTCTGTCTCTCCCTCTGTTTCCTCTCCTGCCTGTCTCTCATTCTTCACTTGACTGAATAATCTACTGGCATTTCGGCGAAAAGAAATGTCAAGGTCATTTGACTTTGTCTTTCTCGAGTTACTGATCTTTTCTCGACACACGTGAGAAAATATGGCACTTTTTTTTCCTTTGTCTTTTCTTTAATTAGAAAAGTCAGATATTAAGCTCATCCATATGAACGTGTATGTTTCGTTTTGCCGCTAGAAACAGCAGAGTCACGTCTGGGAGCAGACTGAGTGTGAAGCTTCATTTGGGATTGATGGGATGAGATGTCTGTAATGGAACAAGGAAGAACATGGTCCTGTGCCTTGTAGTCTGCCTCTATCATGAGCGCCATCACCTGTCTGCTTTAATATCTGATGCATGAGCAGCTTCTAAGGTTCTAAATGAGTCCTGATTTGCAGTTTAACCTCAGAGTTAGAAGGTGACCATTTTTAAACATGCTTTCTGAACTTCCATAAACATGCCAAGTCATACAACCCACCCACCCCACCCCCAATACCCCTCTCCGGCTGCCCTCTGGGACATTAAAGGCATATTTACCTCAGCTGCAGCCCTTTAAGTGCCCCGATCACTCCCTGTGTCACAAGCAATCCACCAAGGCCACCGTGTGTTTAATTAAAAAGACAAGGTTTACCCGAGAATATATCCCTCCAGCATTCCACATACATTTCAATGAGATGCATCTTATTTCTGCTGCAAAAGGAGAGTGATGGAATTTCAAATGGCAGCATAATTATGGTGTGCTTTTCCTTCTGACAGAAAATCAGTAGCCGGTCCTCCAGGTGGAGTTAGCTAGGCTGAGCAGAGCTGATTAGAGGCCATCAGGGGAGAGAATACACCTTTAACAACATTGACGCCAAAGCTCAGAATGGGGCTGTATTAGCATACATCTCAGCCATGGGCCATGCAGATCATTTAGGAGTCAATTATACAGCTACTGTTAGAAAAATATTGTTGCTCTTCTGGTCCTTTGATGAATGGTGCCTCACCTTGACAGTATCAATTACATATTAGAAGCTGAAAAGCGAAGAAGACAACTGTGACATCCAGGGGAGACTCTGTACGGTCACAGAACATGACGTTGTTTTAACACTCAAGTGTTGGTATTTGAGTTAATTATACTGAGAAATTTACTATGTACATATTTACTGTTAAATGTGGGGGGGGGAAATAACAGCAGAGGTAATTGTAGACATCACTTTTTAATGAAGTCTGACTAACTGACATTTCCTCTTGCTAATTACTTTGCCAATTAATTTTCTATTTATTTATTTATTACTATATCAACTTTGTATTTATAATAATATATTTGTATATATAGGATTTGTACTTTTTTCTGCTACACTATGCAACACAGGTTAACTTTGCTCCTATTGGAAATTAAGTAAAAGGCAAAAAATGCTGGACCGCAAATCATGTGTTTGAGTTTTTGTGCTAGTTTTGTAGTGACTGAGTCTTGTGAGTCTGACCCCACACTAGGGATGGGTATCGTTTAGGTTTCATCCGATACCAGTACCAAACCGGTACTTTTGAAACGGTGCCGGTGCTTAAATGGTGCTCAAACCGTTGCCTAAAGAATGGAGAACACAAAATTGGTCCAAAAACCTCTCATGTTTAGCTGTTTTCCACTTTTTCTTTGGTCATTTTAGCCTTTTTGGCCAGGGTGAAGGGAGTATCTGCCATCAAACAAGAAGACAGCCGCATGTAACTACGACTGTGTTTACTAGTTCACCTTACATGCGTTAATGTAATAACGTGGTTAGCCTACTCAATGTAAATTACACACGAACAACAGCTACTCACCCAGAGAAGAACGGCTGCTGCTGCATCATCATCCGTCATCATTTCTGCTGCACTGGCAGGGCTAGGGGCCAGGGGCCCATTCTTCGTACCTCGCTAAGTAAGTTAGCTGGATTAGATTGTTGACGATTTTGCGTGATCTTGGATCGTTCGGTTCCCCGAAGCTCATCCGGGACTTGCTGCCATAGCAACAGAGCCGTAAGCGTAAACCTGCTCGGGAGCAGGTTTACTTTATGTAAACAGGATTAGATCGCGGCCACGCAGGTATGTCCGCTTCATTTATACGAAAGCAACAGCGATATTCCACCACTGTTACACCATAAATAAATAACATCAATGTAACTAAAGATAGTGCAGCACCTGATCCATTTATTGATTTCACACACTACATACAGGTCATTTCCTAAAAAAGGGAAATGTACTATTAACATTCTATTACATGTATGTGATTATTACAGATGTAATTCATATTTCAGAGTAGTAATTGCAAATTACTTTATGTAATCAAGATGAGAGACCACGGCTATAAAAGCGAAGGTGGATTTGGGAAGCCTGTCGCAGCCATGTCCTGTCCGTATACGCGAGCCACCCATTGCGGAAGGTGCAAGATTGATAAGGAGAGTCCTCAGAATCCAGCGTATATTGCGGGATAGACAGGATCCTGTAGCTCAGCGCGACAGTGTGCTCATAGAGAGATATCGATTTTCCCGTGAGGGTATTATTCACTTAACCAACTTGTTGACGAGGGGGTGCAGGACCACCACCTGTCTTTTTTTGCTCTGCCCTTTTCTTGGTTGCTGTTATAAACAAACAGATTATTTCAGGGTCTCTTTGCAAGAGACGAAAAGCAATATAAGTGATAAATATTACCATTCTGTAGAATATTCTTATATTTCACTTTTACTTGTTCCCATGTTCTAGTGGGTCCTGTTGTGGCTCTAATGTGTAAGGGGATATAATATAACATAATATAATATGATGTAATATAATATTGGATAATATAGTGTAATATAATAAATCTACCCTACCGCCTACTGGTGTTGGCCAGAGGGGCCGATGGCGCGATATGGCAGCCTGGCTTCTGTCAGTCTGCCCCAGGACAGCTGTGGCTACACCTGTAGCTGCCTCCACCAGTGTGTGAATGTGAGAGTGACTGAATAGTGGCATTGTAAAGCGCTTTGGGTGCCTTGAAAAGCGCTATATCAATCCACTCCATTATTATTATTATTATTAAATCACTTACGAGTTTAATTTGTCAGCAACTTTCTGCCAGCCCTCTCTCCTTGCTTTTGCAGCCTTTGCAGTGATCCCTTGCGTTCTGATTAAACTCTGAAACTCCTGAAATCCCTCACTCAAGAGTTCTTGCTCTGCTGCCGAAAAATACCGAGCGCGCACACTGAGGATACTAGACTGAAAATTACACTCGCTTTGTTATGTACAGCTGTTCAACTGCCAACTACTGCTGTGTAGACACAGCCGAGATGGCCTGCTGAAGTCAGAATGAGGAAGAAAGCTTGTTTAAGCGACTCTGAATGTGCCATGGTTCTTGGTGCCAAGAGGGCTGGTCTGATTATTTCAGAAACTGCTGGGAATTTTCAGTATAACTATTTCTCAAGAATAGCAGAAGAGCACACAGAGTGTCAGTCCTGTCAGCTAACAACAGAAAACTGAGGTTGTAGTTCACATAGACCAGGGGTCCACAAGGGCCGGTGTCCCTGCAGGTTTTAGATGTGTCCCTGATCCATCACAGCTGATTTAAATGGATAAATTACCTTCTCAACATTTTTTGCAGTTCTCCAGAGGCCTGGTAATGAGCTTATCATTTGATTCAGGTGTGTTGACCAAGAGTGAGATTTAAAACCTGCAGGGACACCGGCCCTCGTGGACTGGGATTGGGAACCTCTGACATAGACTCACCAAAAAATGGACAAGAGAAGATTGGAAAAATGTTCTCTGGTCACATTTGTTGCGACATTAGATGGTCAAAATCTGATCTGAACTAGAAACCACGGCTCCATTATGCCTTATATCAGAAGATCAGGCTGCTGGTGGTGTAGTGTTGTAGGAGTTTTTTAATTTGCACACTTTGGGCCCATTAGTACCAACTGAGCATTGTCTAAACATCACAGCCTGCCTCAGTATTGTTGCTGATCATGTCCATCCCTCGATGACCACAGTACCCATCTTCCAATGGCTGCCACATCATAAAGTTTAAATAATCTCACTGATAAGAAGGTGCAACTTGGTACTACCAAGGTGTAAATAATGAAGTGGCCAATGAGTGTATAACCAACTACTAAGAAAGTTAGTAATCACTATACTAGGAGTAATATGCTCAATCCTTCCCCTCACCCCCAACCAGTCACAGCAGATAGCTGGGCCTGGTTCTGCAGGAGGTTTCTTCCTGTTCAAAGTGAGCTTTTCCTTCCCACTCTCACTAAAGTGCTTGCTCATAGGGCCTTGTCTGATTGTAAGGGTTTCACTGTATTATTGTAGAGTCATTATATTTCAATATTAAGTGCTATATACATTATATAAAACTGAATTGAACTGAAATTTTAAACCCGTTTCTCCTTCTTCTTCTTTTAAAAAAAATCTGACTTATTGTCTTGTAGTCCTTGAATAAGACACTGAAGCTCACTTTGCTCCCAGTGGCAAATGAGAATCTAGCATTGGTAGTTCTGCCACAATCTAATGTCTGAATGTTTGAATGAAGGGAAAAAAGGACACTTTTTAGGGCCTGTTTTGAAATTTAGAAAGTTTGAAAGTGTAGATTATTCAAAGAAAGAGATGTCAGCCTCCTAGAGGGACAGCAAACAAGCTTACTCTCAAATGCCAAATTAACTGTAAAAAGTAATCACGCTACTATATCCTCCTTAAGAGGCCTGTTGCTAACCATCACTATGGCTCTTAACCATGGCAATAAGTGACCACTTCTCCAAAATAATAACAATTATCTTTGTTGTGTGTAGTGAAAAGCGTCTACTAGGACAAAGCCCACATACACTTTCCTGCAGCTTTGACAACCATCTTAGTAATGCTGTGTATTTTGTGGCAACTGCATTCCTGCGCGGGTTCTTCAGGGCAAAGAAATGGCCTTGAGTTTTTCCAAACACCCACGATACACACAGCTCCGGTGTGTTTTTTATTGTCTCGGTTCTGTTTTTTCATACACACTGTGCAAGGACAAACAGTATCTTCGATCTCCATCACTGACACAATGCAGGCAATCACTCCATGCCACTTGACTCTGATGGGCTGGCTGTGACTAGACAGCGCCCCACACATCAAACCAAAGTGGAATGATTACTAGTTACTCAGCCAGCCAAGTGTAGGCTGTGGAGCTATGATTTGCCCAAAAAAGCACAATTTAAGGAGACATTAAAACATGACTGCTGTTGATGTAATAATCAGAAGTTGTCTACTGATGACATGAGACGGCAGACATGGGCGTACACAAACCCCGTGCACACAGACACTCTCACACTCATGCTCACACATTGAAATATTCAGATGTATAATCAGTGTTACAAAAACACAGTACAGCGTGCTGGCAGACTTTTTAAAAAAGGGTTTTGCACTACCATATGTTCACAAATGACCTTGCATTACTTTCAGAATAATTTACATCCTAAAATACATCTCTGTTATGAAAGTGAAAATGAAAGTGTTGTCACATGTGTACAAACTGGAAAGTGGTTCTGAAAATATTTCTCTCCTTGTCTTTTTTTTTGTCGTTGTTAGCTCTTTGCAGGCGAGGTGAAAGTCAACCACTTGTAATGCTGTTGCTAGGAGCTATCAACGGAAATGTCAGTCGACTCAGCAAGTGATGAGATTTGACATATGGCATCAAAGCATCATTAGACCCGCACCTGCTGCAGATGGAGTCTGCTCTTTTGCAAGGGGTTCAGCACCAAGGGGAGGCCTATTGAGGGATAGAGAAGGATAAGATGACCGGTAACACATTCTCATTGTGTTTGAATTACAATCTGTTTCAGTGTATTTAAAAAATATCACAAAGGCCATTTTATTATGTGAGGAATGTCATTGTATTTCATTATTTTTCAGTCCATGGAAAGCCAAGCCACTTAGTGGGATTTAACCTTAAAAAGACCAGAAAATAATGACTGTAACCATGAGCCTGAGCCTGTTAACTTTTTTTTGTACAAATTCTTGCACAATATTAATTCTTTCAGGGTCACAAATTTGAGTTTGAATACAATAAATTCACTCTAGAAATATATGCTTAATAAAGACTTTTGCCCTGATTTCTGCCTGTTGTCGGCATGGTAGCTCAGTGGTTAGCATGCTAACCTCACAGCAAGAAAGTCACAGGCTTTCTGTGGGGAGTTTGTAAGTTATCCCCCTGCAAGCTGCATTTTTAGTCCCTTTGACCGAGGCACTGGGGTTGGCCTCTAGGAGCCAGTGGATTCCCACAGCTCGTAATGCTTAGGGTTTGTTAAATCCTAGCATCTAAGTATCTTTAGTCTGAGTCAGTAGTGTCAAATAAGTGCCGGTTACAATGAAAAAGTAATCCTGTGAGATTATAGCAATTGCACTTTCACAAATGCAAGATAATAGACATTCTTTTCCTGATAGAATCATCGTAGAGCTTTTCTGTGCTGCCATAAAAAAACTACTTTGTGCTAAATACAAAGTGCAACTAAAACTAAAGATTAGTTGCACAGATAAGGATATAACAAGACAACAAATGAACAATCTATGAAAAACAAAAAAAGGCATAAAACCCAATTAGCATCTCTGTCATCCAGTCTACATTGTTGCTGTACTTAATAGCAGATGTAGAACGTTGCTTGCTGCAAAGCCAAAGAGCCAAATCACGAACTCTTATGTATCAGCTTACATTTAGCAGTTTCATGCAGCCAATCTCTATTGCAAAGTGTTCAGCAGCGAGGAATCTGCTTTGGAATTCACCTTGTTGGACTCGTTGGCAGAGATGGGCAGTAACGTGTTACTTGTAACGCGTTACTGTAATCCGATTACTTTTTTCAAGTAACGAGTAAAGTAAGGGATTACTATTGCAAAAACGGTAATTAGATTACCATTACTTTCCCGTAGGAAAGCTGTGTTACTGTGTTACTAAAACCGTGATTTTCTTGCGAGAGTGTCTCATGACAGTGACGTAAGCGAGTGCGACGTGCGTGACAACAGCTGTGTGCAGATCAACAATGGATCATATACGAGAGAGAGTATGAGCGTGCAGCGTTTAAAGCGTGGAAGTACTGACCTTACTTTGAGTTTGATTCCATAAAAAGTGACAAAAACATTAGTGTCCGTTGTGCGTGGGACGAAAACTTCTTTTTACAGCAAAAAAAACCCCTAAACTTCCAAGCAAGCAGCGAGTGCGCAACAACGTAACGGGAAATTCACGGAGAAACTCGCGGATTCTTCCACTGACCGCTGCGGCACACCTGCACCAGGTAAAAATTCCGCCTACCCTACTCCTGCTTTACAGGTGAAAATAGAGCAAAAGGCCCGCTAGTCTTTGACTTTATTTATTTTCTGCTGTGTTTTACTTGCATCTATTTGAAAGACTGAGTGTAAACACACACAAAAAAAAAATTATGTGCTGGAATGTGCAGAAAATAGGTTTAAATATTAAACAAATTTCTTCCAGTCAGAGAATGTTGCATATAATTACATTTTAGCTTGATGCATAAAGTTAAAAGATTTAAACTAATAAAACAAGTTTTAAAAAGGGACTTTTCCATTTGATTACATTTTGTATGATGGATTATGCAGAAAAAGTAGAATTGGGCTGAAAGATCTATCGCTTTATCACCTATTCAGGTTGTAAATCGTGTTTTTAAAAAGTAACTAAGTAACTAAGTAATTAATTAGTTTTGAAAATAAGTAATCAGTAAAGTAACGGGGAAGTAATCAGTAATTAGTTACTGATTACTTTTTTCAAGTAACTTGACCAACACTGCTCGTTGGTTGGATGTAGCCTGGAAGAAAATTTGTGCAAATTTCAGAAGTCTGTCAGCTAGAAACAACATTTCTATACGATAACATTGCAATAGTTTGCTTCCTTGTTATGTTACTTTGTTAACTGGATCATATGAAGGCATAATTTTTAGTTGTAATACAAGAAGTACATTTATGGCCGGACTCTCAGTTTGCAGGAGGTGGTTGGAAAGGACTCTCATTAGCCAGATTTAACTTCCATGATCATATCTATAGGTCTGTGGTTTTGTTCAAATCTATTAAAAAAGAATTACGTTGTCCTGCAACAACTAAAATCACTGTGAATGTTTTCTGTGTCAAATCAGACAGCATGCATTCGCTAAGCCTTATCAAATCGTGTGAGAAAATTGTAATTATACATTATTCCGGATGCAGATCACAGATATATATAGGTGCTTACATACATATTTTAAAGGGCAGTAACTGGTAAATGTAATATTAGTGGTCTAATGCGTTAATGCAACTTTTTCTTAAACAAAAAAAAGTAATCTTATCACAAATTTGTCCCTTAAAAGACTGCCCACTCCCGTGTAGATGTGCAGAAATATCATTTACAGTCGCTTTTGCATATTTGGACGCTTTGCGATACCAAATAATAAATAAAAGGATGGTGTAATTAGTCTTTCTCTGAGAGTAAACTTTCTTCTTAGAAAGTAAACTTCTTAGTAAACTTTCTTCTTAGAAGGTTCAGTGCAGAAGAAACCCCCAATTGCCTGCTACTGTACTGCAAAAATCATCTATGTCCATAATGTGTCAGAAAAAAAACAATTTAACGTGCTGCATCCCAGAAAAGTCACTTCTCCACTCCAGATAGCTCCATTTTCTTGACAAATGTTTGGTGTGCGCAGCGAGATGCCACATGGAGCCTGCGTTTGAAGTACATCAAGACAATTGTTGAGTTTCTGAGGTAGAAGAGTTACGGAAAGAGAAAGCTAAAACTTGGAATAAACTTCCTTTGTGAGACCTTGTAAGATCTTTCATCAGATCTCGTGGCTTCGACTAAGCTGTATTGATTTAGACTGGAGAATCTCTATCTCATTCTGTGCTTAGTTTCCTTACGTGCCAGATGGTGCCAGGACTTTCTAAATTAACATAAAAATAAAGGTTTAAACACAAGATGTTTTGATTAACAAATTTCCAACAAATACTTGAATTCCAACCAACAAAAGGTAAGAAAATCAAAGTGACAGCTCTCCATTGTGGATGGAGTCTCTTTGCACGCATGCTTCAAACAAAGCGCCGGCATCGGATCGTCAGTTGTTCGTTTCCGCGTGAAGAGCCCGACGATAAAAGCTCACAGAGCCGAGTCAATCTGGGTATGGACAGAATGATTTACTCAAACCACGATCATTTTATCACCAGGTCAATTATGGAGTAATGAGGATCTACATCATAGATAGCCGCATACTAGTGACTCGGATGCTTCAGAAGCACGTGAATATGACTATCTGCACTACACACAGACACACACACAGTAGCTGATTGGTGGATACTGAAGCATGGACATTAGCATGGCATGATGAATGACTATTTTCCTCTTTCTCAGCATTGCAATACGTTTTAATACAGTGTTGCACTGCACCTTTTCCTGCATCTCTTCCCTTACAAGGAATCTCTTTTTATTTATTAAAAACCATTAATTATACTTGACACATCTAATGTGTATGAATGACTTGTAAGGGAAGTAGTACAATAACAGACATATTAATAATTATTGAAAGTGAGGCATGATGTCAGCTAATTAATAATGGTAAAAGCAAATTGTTTCAGAATAGGCTTCAGTAGCTTACGTTACACAGCCAAACACAGGCTTTGTGTCTGAATTAGAGTTGCATTCACAGTAATAAAAAGGACGCTGAAAAGCCCACGTCGCATGCTATTACTCCACTTCCTTCTGAACTCTGAATGCTCACAGAAAGTAATTTAAAGATGCCTAAAGGTACATGCAAGGGCTGCGAAGCAGTGGAATTGAAATGAGTGGCAGCAAAACACCTCGAGCGCAAATATTTGTAGGAACATAAATAGTTTCAGTAAAATTTTAGTCAAGAGTAAAGGGATAATCAAAAGATTAGTATCTTAAGTGTAAGCGTTACTTTCCCGTTGTCTTGTGGATAGCTGTGTGAAAAAGAGTGAAAAGTACTCAGTGATGTATCACCAGACCAAAGCAATGAAACGAGAGATGAATAATGGCCCCTGTCAACATAAAAGTAAAATGTCATTCAGATACAAACAATGTGGAGTGATTAATTGTGTTTTCATTTCATGAGATTTGGTGTTTCTCTGATTACAGTAGACTTAATCTGATTGTCATCATTTTGAATTATGAGCAAGAGCTGCATACTGTAAAGTGCACTCCCAAGTTCTGTGGCATTGAAAAAAATATTTTTGTGCGTTTATTCTTTGCGATAATAATAGAGCGCCTGTGTGAGAAGAGAAAGAAGAAAGAGCCAAATGTATTTCTGAAATACTGGATTCTGAAATTATCCTGTGGGATGACACTGCATGGTCTTAATCAAATCAATGCAGATGGCAAAGGCAATTAAGTTTTTGTGTGGGTTTCTGCTAATTTTGTGACTGGCCAACGGCGAGTGTATTTTATTTTATCACCCAGCACTGCAACTTCAGCATGTTAAAGGCTGCGCAGGGGAAGAAACACAAGTCCTTCATGCCAGTAGCTGTTTGTGATTGCACATGTGAAAAAAAAGGAAGTGCGCTCTCTTCCAAGTCAAAGGTTTTACATATCGGAGCATCGTGAAAATGATCTGGCCCGTACCAGGTCTGAAAACGAAGTAAACACAACCTGAGATGAACAACACATCAAGTTTTACACTGTGTCTTTAATTATTTAACAAAAAACTGAGACACAATGCAGAAGCAAAGTGTGAAAAGCAAAGTATACGCAGTATCGCTTCCATTTTAACATTTGCATTAAAAACAAAGACAAAAATTGTGGAAGTCTCTTGCAAAGATTACAGTTGTCTTTATTCAATCATTTATTTATAATTTCTGGAAGTTAACTTAAGGTTTTCTCCTCTTTTAGGTGATTAATCGTCTGCATACCGAGAATGTGGGTGCCTCTTGCCATTTTCAGCCATTAGATGGTTGTTGAGATATTTCACACACACACAAAAAATCAACAATGCCAACATCATAATAGCTTTAGAAATAAATTAAGGCTATAACAGGTCCTGTAAAGATTTATAAAGTTTTGAGGTATTTCAGGGGGAAGTAAAATGGTGAAATATGAAAGAAGATGACAGTATGAAAATAAGAATATAAAGACTGGTAGGGCAGTTCATTTGCTAATTACCTGCCGGGACTCCTGTGCCATCCCTAACACACATACAGTGTGAGTTCATTTACTGGACAAACCCTCAGAAAGTACACACACACACAGAACTAGCTCCTTATCAATGCACTCCAGAGGATTTGATGGCTTTCAGAGCCCGCCCCTCTTATTATGGTCATCTTCCGAGCACATTCACAGTGGGAGGATTGAGGGGACTGAATCTGTTTCCAGCATCATTCAGAAAATTCAAAGAGGCCCTCAACAGGGAAATGAGATGGATGATTTTTTCCCCCCATTTTTATGTATCCATGGAACACTTCACAGTAATATGCTTTCACTCTATTTTACCTTCCCCTGGTATTTGGCTTCAACTCGCAGGCTAAGGCCCCTTTTTCCATTTGGAAGGCTGGCGTCTCGAGATAAAGACACTGAAAACAAAAAGGAGAGGAGATGATAGGATGCTGGGAATGATTCTGACTGACTGGAGTGGGTCCGGATCTACTGTGTGACCTTTTGTCTGAATTGGTGAGACCCATTTCAGTGGGATTATAAGATCTTGTAAACACAATGCAGTTAAGAATGAAAAAAAAGAAAAAGAAACAAAAATATGACATTACAGAACAAGTCAAACTACACCCATGCCACACAGCAATCTCACTCTTTATTCTGCCATTTCCTACATTTTGATCCTACATCATACATACACCCTTTGGCCCGTTTGCTTCAAGAGCAGGGAGAAGATGTGATTACGGGAATTTTTGCACTCTTGCCCCAACAGAATAGAATTTCCGCAGGACCACGCTGCGAAGAGTTGTTTACACACACCGAGAGACGAGGAGGTTGATGCCATCTGGCCTAACCGAGAAGCAAGCCCAGAGAACTGCTATCACATCTAGATGCTCCTTCTGCCCTCGATCCCATTGTGCATGATGTAGAGGCAATTCAGGAAAAAGCAGGTTTTTTTTCTTTTGATTATATTCTTGCAAAGCCAGGCTATGTTTTTTCATTGTGGCCCTTTCAGTCATTGTTTGAGGAAGTCATTATTTTCCCTAGCAATTACATTCACTCCATTCCCTGTGGCAAGGACATCGAAAGATGAAATGTTCAGATTGCCTGGGGTTTAGCATTCAACAGCATCAAAATTTAGATTACCAGGCTTGTAAAAAATTTATAATTCGCCTAACCAATAAAAGTATTTTTATAGGCTAAAAAAAAAATCAACAAAAATTTGTAGTGCCAATAATTCTTGAGGACTGGGTCATCTTCTATCAAATGCTATGTTGATTTCAGTTTCCACGACGATGGAAAAACATGCTTTTATTGTGGCCAAGGCCACAGTTTGCTACTGACCTTTGGTACAAACATGAATGCTTATGTCATCCCACAGCATCAAACACTGCAGTTTTGACTTCTGCTCTACTCTAGCTGTGGAGACCGTGACTCATTTTTCACTTTTTTGTGTGAATTTGTTTCGTTGACTTTGATACAAATGAAGTATTGGGCCATGTCTCTTAATATGGCAAATCATGTACAATTTCTGCGCAGGCTCACCAAGTGCTGAGGGATGTAGTGTTTAAAAGTTGCTACCTCTCAGTTGACTAAATACCCGGAAGGCTCCAAACCTACTTTGCCATTAACTTCAGCAGGACATCAGTGCACCTGAAGCTTAATGGCATTGGTTTCCATGTCCAACCATCCTGTAGTTGTGATGTTTAGGAGTTTCATGTCTGTGAAGGTTCTCAGTCATCCAGGTCATCGTAGTCAAAGGAGCTTGCAAAGAAAAGCGTCTGGACTTCTTTAAGTTGCTTGAAGACG
>NW_005187408.1:3405655-3506374 GCF_000239375.1 Pundamilia nyererei
TTATCCTCCCACCATTTGACCTTAGAACTGAAGAAGCTTCTCGGATGAGAGGTGAAACGTCTTCAAGTAACTTAAAGAAGTCCAGACGCTTTTCTTTGCAAGCTCCTTTGACTTCACCAGAGCTTGTTCCGCTGTCCCCTCTTTTCATTGTGATGGTTGGGCCTCTCGGTGGTTTCGCCTCATCTACCTGCCTCTTGTTTGCCCTCCTGGTCAGCCTCCAGCAAGGACCCATCTTTGCCACTGGACTCCTCCACAGACATCACAGATCAACCCTTCTGAGCATTCCCTCCTGCACCATACGCCCTTGCACCCTTCCCTGCCTCTAGGCCATCTTCTAGTCTGACTTTATGAGCAGCAGCTAAGTTCCGAGCTGCCTCTGGGCTGTACTTCAGAACAGCTACCTGTTCTTCTATAATACTGCTACAGGACCATTCGACCGAGCCCCTTGTAATCACCAGCTCCAATTTTATGGGGGCGGGGTCAAATGTGATGCCCTAAGGGTCCTGAAGCACACATATGTGACAGGTGTGTCAGTACCAACATAGGACACCTTGTGTGTCTCTCTCTGACTGCAGAATTTGTCAATTTGACAACCTGGCGTGAGAACAGGCTTTAAAAATAAATGCACATAACTGAAAAGATACAACTGATATTAGCACCACTGGAATTGCACATAAGAAAGCTTCATATGCTTGCACACAAAGCACTGACCACACACACATTTACAAAAACACTTTAGACTGTGATGAAGATGAAAGAGAGGAAAAGAACTGGAAGCCAAATCTGCCCTTGGGGCACAATATTTCACCAGTAAGCTGCCATAGCAAGTCGCAAGATTAAATCTGAATCATATTTTTTCTCCACGACCATCGTTTTTCTTCTGCCATGATTAGCATGAGGTTTGAGCCCTGATGCTAGCTGCAGCCTTGTACTTAGGCCCTTTGTCTGTGCAGGTCTGAAAGCAACGAAAAAGAAAGAGAAAAGTAGTGAGTAAGCATGGAAAAAATAAAGGTAAAGAGTGGAGAAAAAAAGTCTGCAGCAAATGAATGAAGCAGTGACTTCCTAATGACAGGACCATTTTATGTGATTGGAGGGAGGAAAGAAAACTGGCAGCAGCATTTCTAAGGAATCAGCCAATGAAAGATATGAGAGTGAACAATTTATTTGCACTTTGCTTCTTACCAACTATCAGTCAAAGTCTTGCCATTGTGTTTTATGTGGACAGCTGCGCTTATTTAAGACTTAACATTAGACAGAAAAGTAGAGTCAAATATATCTACAATTTTAGTCTGCATAGCCAGCTCCAAGCCAAGACTATTTAGTGAGAGTCTAAATTAATTCTCTTTCATTTTTTATTTTTATTTTTATTTTCACCCCTTTATGAACTGCCACCTGTCATGGTGGAGTCTGCATGTTTTTTTGATCCCAGAAACTATGCTCTCCTGGGCAGTTTTCCCCTTGTACGGCATCCCAAAGCAAATTGGTCCATAACAAGGAGCAAGACTAAGTACAGTTTAAAAGAATACTATGAAGAGACAATTAAGGTACCACATCACTGCAGACACAGTGCCACGGATGCAGACTCTGAATTAGTCTCTTGTGGTGAAGAGAGAGTTTAGGATCAAGGTGACGCATTGGCAGTAAGTAAAATTTATTTATATAGCACAAGCTGAAGGTAGTGACAGAAATAATACTATCACAAATTAATTCATTAGAAATTAACTTCCTCCAAATGGTGTCCATGAGTAGAAAAAAACCCTGCTCCACCCCACTGAAAGGGGCCAGTTGAGGTGGTTGGACTTGGATGCTTCCTGCCTGCAAAGTTATGTGTTTCAGGCATGACCAACTGGAGACTCCAGCGCAAACCCAATAATTGGAAAGGAAAAGCTTCTCAAAGGGCTTTGGCATAGAAATGCTCCCAAAACAGATTTAGTATAAGAAATAGAAGATAGATGGATAATGAAACTGCATTTAAGTTTTCTCAAGTATTTTGATTCCCATGGCCTCTCGGTAAGTTTTGTATATTTACTTTTCAAAGTCTGTCAGGTTTATTTGAGGTAACAGATTGTAAACAGTGCTTTTAACAGAAAAATGTGCCTTATTCTGTCATTCATATGAGGCAAAATCGTTTCTTGAGTGCGATAAAGAGTTATTTTCAAGCACCTGTTAAGGGAACCAGGAGCCCTTTGAGCAATACACATAATTGAACCTCCTCAACATAAAGCTGTACTTAACCCTTTAAGACCTACCACAGAACCAATTCCGCCAGAGCTTATATTATATTTTTACATGCTGTAGTGCCATTTTTGGGAGCATTTCAAGTTGCTATACATCAATACAACCATTATAGCCCAAATTTTAATAAAATGTATGCATTAAGTGCATAGAAACTACATAAATTGCAAAAAAGTGCAATAAACTACAAAAAAATTGAAAATTGTTTTTGTTTTTTTAACATATATTTCTAGTTAGAGAAATTTAAGAGGATTATCTCTCAAAACTGTAAATACAAAAAGGTTGCACAAAATAGTTTCCCACCACAGGAAATTTATTTTGAGTGTCTTCATAGTTTTATTTTTGAAATACACCAATTTTTATATACTGCAGGAAAAACGAAAATAAATATTATACTGCAAATTTGCAAAAAGCAGCATATGCATCAAAATAAACTATTTCCAGCAGTGCAATATGAGTCCTAAGCATCCCAGAAATGACACAGAAAGTCATAAAGTCAAAGATAACTTTTAAAAACACCAGTATAGGCTCATGAGGCCCTGATAGTAAAAAAAAACTACATTTCTGCAAAAAATGACGTCACTTCCGGTTTCGGGCAGGTAATGGCGAACATGCGAAAGTTCGCTCTGACATCTATTCCACTGTAGGAAGTGTTGTGAACAGCTGATGGATCGGCAAAGCGTGTTTCTGGAATATTATGTTTTTGTTGCTGCAAGCGCTTTTTATGCAGTTTTTGCAAAGCTTTATGTGGAAGGAAACTGTGACCTAGGACAAGCTGATGGCATAAGATGTAAGTACAACTCCTCCGGTTTCATATGCAAAAAAAATTATTGCGCTAGCTTATGTGGTTGCAGAGCTACCGCGATTTAAAAATAGTTACGCAAAACAGAGCGTGCTCTCTCCGACCGGCTTTAAAGGGTTAAAAGCAAAATAGGGAAAAAAGACTGAAGTATAATGTATTTTCTTAGTGGTTTGTTCATCAAATGTACTTAAATAATACCTTTCAACTTTAGCCATTCTAATGTGTATCTCATTCACACACTAATACAAGCCAAAGGATCCATCAGGGGAAATGTGGGGGAGTTAGTGCCTACACTCTGACAGTGTAGGTAGCAGGTACTGAACCACCAAGTCTTTGGTTAGTGTTCAACCTGTCCTACCTCTACAGTCACCTCTAAAAAACCAACGTGTTTTATCTTTTGATTCAATTTTTAGTTGTAGTGTTTTAATGAAAATGTCCCTTAGTTGTATTCATAACTTAGGCATCTATATTTGGAAATTTTTGTTGACTAAATAGCACAAGACTATAATAGACTAAGGGTGTTTTCACACGAGGTGTTTGGTCCATTTAAATCGAACTTGGGTTTATTTGCCTCTTGGTGCAGTTTCTTTTTGTGCGGTTGTGAAAACATTAATCGCATTCGCAAACAAGCCAAACCACAAGTTTAAAAACTCATCAACTGATTCGCACCAGACTAAATGAACTTTAGGTGTAAAAATGCCTTAAATCTATAGTTGTTTCACCTAAATGAAATATAAGGGGGGAAACTTCATGTTCTTACCAGTGAGAGTTAGTCACAAAGTGTTTGATTTTCCTTGACATCAAAATGTGTCCATATGTCCATCTCTTCCTCCCTAGCATTGACATTTCGTCACATTTTCACAAGAAACATGGAGCATGGAAGCTACAGCAGCTGAAACTTCCCTCACAAACTGTTTCTTGGGAGCAAATTAAATGTACGCCTCGAACCTCTCAGCACAAGAAGATTACTTCCGATTCAATCATGTCCAAACTTGTCCTGACTTTCTACACGACTTCATTAGTTCTGATTGGATCTCATCTCTCCAGAACATTTTTATCTAGTTTTTATTTTTTGACGAAAGTGTCTTTGCTGCCTGTTCATAAAATTTGGGACTCAAAAGCAGAACTTGGAGTAGAAGCTGAACAGGATTTATAGCTGGAATAATGGAGTTCGAAATGGAGAGGTATGGTGAAAGGCCTAGGACTAAAGATGGCTCAAGACTGCAAGTCTGAGGAAAAGGCAGGGAGTGGAGAAAGTGTCTGGATGAATGAATGAGAAGCAGAGTGGAGTGGCAGACAGAGAGAGATGGTGTGGCAGGTAAAGCAAGTCTGGCTGAAGCAGGCAGGTTGGGAAGTGGACCTCAAGTGCAGGAAATACAAGATTACTCAAATGCAAGTTCTCAAGGAAATGAAGAACTAAGCAAAATACTTGGCAGGTCTAGCATTAGTAGGTAAATGGAAAGATCTGGCAATGATTGACTGGATAGTGGTGCAAGTGAGACCGCCGATGGACTCAGTAAGAGGTGCAGAGAGGCACACACAAGCAGAAACAAACAGAGAGAAGCACACGTGCAGGAAAAAAGGGTGGGGTGGGGTGTAGGGGCAAAGTTTTAGCTTTTTACATGTCTGCTGATGGTCTAAACTGTTTAATCACAAATATCTGTCATTTACAGTATGCAGTGGTTTCAAATTAAATAAGAGATGTGCTCAAACCACTCAGCAGTGTCCAAACTGTTAGCTGGAACAGAAAGAGTGAATTTCATTGCTGGTGAATTATTTTTATGTGCTCCTCTCAACCCTAATGAATGCACTCTAAACACTACAAATGAGTACAGTCAAAACGGTGGGAGGCTGGCAACCCAAGTGCCAGTGTCTTATGAGAGCAGATGGACTACAATGACCCAGTAACGCATCAGACCAAATGTGACTCACGACTTTTAACTTGTGGCATCTGCTGAGAGTCAGAATTATTCAAAGTTTGGCGGACAATGAACAGAAAAGTCTCTGCACAGTGCCTGACCCCGGAAGTGAAACATTTGTTATTCAAGATGGAACTTTTGTTTAAAAGAAAGAAAAAAGTTGGAGCTGAGTGATTTGTGTATCACACCAAATGGCCACTAAGCAAGATTTGATTTGATTTTAATTCATGCGGATGAGGTGACATAGTATTCTGCAAAAAGAAATAAATCAATATCTTTAAAAGTTTACTTTCACCACCATTATCAACATTTATGTAGCTTCAGGGAATAATTGTATGCATTACGTGCATGTTCATCTTGTGTGATAACTGTCTTCTTGAAAATTTTAGCTACAAGTAGCTGATCTCAAAACAAGCCATGACATTACATCTATGTTACGTGTCCACTGTTGTTTGTGAATGTGTCACACAGTGGAGATTTGTATTTATCTTGTATATTGTTTTTATTCTGATTTATGAGAATTTATGAGTTTATTTATGAGTGTCGTTTTATTTGCATGGTTTTATTCTGTTTCTATTGCATGGTTTTTAGTGTTTTATGTGACATAGTTTTTAATCCACTGTGGACTGGCTACACATGGGACAAATTAGCTGATAGGGACCACCTGCTGAGGCATGGGTGTGTCCAGAGGTGGCCTATCAGCTGTGTAAAGACCTTTTAAAAGCAGGCTAGCTGAGCACTGAAGGAGAAAGGCCCCGGACTGGAAAGTTAATGCTAGATGGCCAGCGTGACACGGCGACCCAGTCCTGACCTCATGGAATGGCAACAGTAGGAGACAACGCGTGTGATTGGCAGCAGGGCAGAGGTTTACCCACCCTGTTGTTTACTGGGTGCAGCTGGGTTGGGAGAGGGTCCCCATGGCCATGAGCCAGGGCCGCTTCTGGTACCATTGTTCTGGCCCCTTTTTGTTATTTTACAGGACACCGACGCAAGGGGAGCTGTGGCGGTCGCATGATGGATTCGGGTGCAGAACGCAAGCTGGGATGTGATGGGCCAGTGGAAGGACAAGAAGATGGGAGGCTCTTCCTTGTCCGCCGAAGACGAGGCTGGCGTGGACTCTGCTCTAAAGAAGGATTTCCTGGCCTGCTGATGGACCCATAATGAACATGTGGCATAATTATAGCAGGGGGTTTTTAGTGAATGTAGAAAATGGTAGTTTTACAGGTTTTAGAATTGTTTTATTTAGTTTTAGTAGATTGACAACATTTTATTACGTACATTTTAAGGGTGTTTTTATTTGTGCTCCCTGGCCTAGTAATAAACTGTTTCTGATCAGACCTGCTTCATCTCTCTGCCCTGGGTATCTGACTCGCTTGCTCCCCCTTGTATTTTAAAGAGTCTTTCTTTTTAGCAGGACGCGACTGCTTTAGTGTCCCCCGTGTGTTACAAATGCATTTTGTTAAACAATTTTTAGAACAGTGGCACTTTGGTGTTGTCATGCATATCTCTAACTTCAGTGAGTTATTATCAAACAGTGATGCTAGTAGTGCTTATAATTGATTGCTTTGTTGCTGAAGAAGAAAAAGAAGGACAAATGTTTTTATTATTCATCTGTGTGATGTTTCTGAACAGCTGTTGTTGCCATTTTGTTATATCCAGTGATTTCTACTCACCAAACTCATAAAATCTGTGCAGATTTAAAACAAAATTTGACTCACCTATTCTTGATGCCGATCACCTAAATTTGCAGGACAAATTTGAACCAAGCTGGATTCTTCTGATCCATCCATCCATCCTCTTTCGCTTATCTGGGGCCGGGTCACGGGGGCAGCAACCTAAGCAGAGAAGGTCCCTCTCCCCAGCCACCTCCTCCAGCTTGTCCGGGGGAACACCAAGGCATTTCCAGGCCGGCCGAGACATATCATCTCTCCAGCGTGTCCTGGGTCTGCCCCGGGGCCTCCTCCCAGTGAGGCCTCGAAACACCTCACCCAGGTGTCCAGGAGGCATCCTTGTCAGATACCCAAACCATCTCAACTGGCTCCTTTCTATATCAAGGAGCTCTACTCTGAGCCCCTCCCGGATTGCTGAACTTCTCACCCTATCTCTAAGGGAGAGGCCAGCCACCTTTTGGAGGAAGCTCATTTCTGCCGCTTGTATCCGCGATCTCGTTCTTTCGGTCACTACCCACAGCTTGTCACCAAGGTGAGGGTAGGGGCGTAGATCGACCGGTAAATTGAGAGCTTTGCTTTTACACTCAGCTCTCTCTTCACCACAACAAACTGGTACAGCATCCGCATCACTGAAACTGTAGCACCAATCCGTCTGTCATTTTCCCACTCCCTTCTCCCATCACTCGTGAACAAGACCCAGAGATACTTAAACTCCTCCACTTGGGGCAAGAACTCGTCCATCACCCGGAGTGGGCACTCGACCCTTTTCCGGATGAGCACCATGGCCTCAGATTTGGAGGTGCTGATTCTGACCGCTTTACACTCAGCTGCGAAGCGTTCCACTGCGAGCTGGAGGCCATCACCTGAAGAAGCCAACAGAAGCACATCATCTGCAAAAAGCAGAGATGAGATCCTGAGATCACCCAGGTGAAAGCCCTCCTCCACTTAGCTACACCTAGAAATTCTGTCCATAAAAATTATGAACAGAATCGGTGACAAAGGGCAGCCTTGGCGGAGCCCATCACCCACCAGGAACGAGTATGACTTATTGCCCGCTCTACAGACCTCTTGCAATGGTTGTATAAGGATCGAATGGCCAAATAAACAGATCTGAGCAATCAGACCACAGCATTTGGCAAAAAGCATGCTCGTAGCTCAAAATGTGCACCAGTGCTGAATATACAAATAGTAAAATAATATTATTTTACCTGAGATACACAGCTAGATGTGCTGAGGGCCGATCGGCTCTCCAAATTGGAGATAAATTATCCCCCCCCAGTTCTACAAGCTGTTCATTCTCATTTTCTTTGTCCCCTGAAAAACAAGGCTTTAGAAAAAAAATTATAAAAGCTAAAATTGCATATATTAAATTTACAGTTAGTGCTGGTGTTGGAGTCGGGGTTGAGGTTTGGTCCGTCACCGATGACAACTTATACCTCGAAGGATAAAGCCTCGAAATACTTTTTTAGGGATAAAATACAATCTCATAACCATCTGATATCTCATGGCCATTTTGCCTTTGAATTAATAAACAGTAATCAGCGTATGAAAAGGAAAGTTTTGGTCTAGATATCCATTGGCTACACCTGAAGCTCAGAAATAATCATGGTCCACAGAGGCTACATCATAAAACAACAGCCACTGGGTTCCTAGATTGTAAACTGACCAGTGGTGGGTCACCAAAAACAGTGGCATTGATTCTCTAGTCTACCCCTCAGCGACAGATTCATTTAAATGTTGATCTGTTCTTTAAAACTGAAAAGACACAGCGATATCTAAAGCAAACTCAAGGCAGGCTCTTTTTTGTAGCTATTAATAATTATACATGAGCTGTGTCATGACAGATCGACGACCACAGGCAGTCTGGATTTTTAAAAATCCTGCTCTAGTCAGTTTGAGGAATTCAAAACCGCCACTTTATTCCTATTACAGTAATGGTTATTGCTGGCGCTTTGTGACTCGGGGCACTTGGTTAATATTCTTTTACTTAGTCCCGCTTTTTAAAATCTCATATTCTAGTCTATAGACAAGACAACACGGGCACGCAGAGCTCTGCCAAGCATAAATGCTCTCCAGAGTGCAGTGTAATGGTTGTACCTTGTCTACCTTCATCAAGGGGAATGTTACATAGCTTCTCCAGCTGAACTACTTTAATTAATGCAGTGGGAACTTTTGGGGATGGGTAAGACTTTAAAATGCTTAATAATTCAAGGAGCACAAGCTGTAGCATGTTCTGGTTTTCCTCAGATAGTCTGTCTGGTCTTGAATTAAATATTCACTCAGATATCATGCAGGCTGTGAACGAGATTTTTTTTTTTGTTGCCTCAGCTGAGTGTACTATTTGACCAATGCCCGAGTGTGTGTGTGTGTATTTGTATGTCAGTCATGGCTGAGGCCCCCATGTTCTCTTAGGTTCTTTCCAGAGTAAAAGAAGTGTGTACCGTAATGAGATCATTATCTTCTGTTATCCAGCCTGAGTTGCTTGCTGGTTCTCTGCCAAGAGAAATTAGAAGGGAAAAAGGCCTGGTGAATATCTAGCACATTTAATCTAATTGGTGTCACTTTTCTCCCTCCATTATGGTACTTTAATAGCCCTATCTGTCTCCATGTGGCTTAGTGGTGTTTAGGGTCAGCGGTCAGGGCCTAATCTTTCTGCTCAGATCACATTAACTCACCGCAGATCCTCAACACTGAGATAAACAAACAGTCCGTAAACAGAAAGAGCAGCAACACTGTGCCCTTATAATTTTCATCATTAAAAGTAACAGTAGGACTCTTAGCTGAGATTTTACTTTCAGTTTTAGATACAAGCGCAGAGCAGATGGGTGTCTTTTAAAGCTGAAGAGAAACACTTGACGTGCGTCGTCGAGAGGGAACTCTTGGAGATCTAAACAATGAGACGCTGGCAAGGCAACAATGGTCGAGGAAAACTCTTTGAACCGAAACAAAGTTGGGCCGTCTGACGCTAGTCTGGGATTTTCCTAAGAGGCTATTAGTGACTCTTCACTAGCAGAAAAAAAAAGGAATAAGGTATTATTATTTCTCCTGCAATCTGGGAAGCTTATAGGCCCGAGGCAGTGTTTGAATTGGGGCTGCACCAGTGCTCCCTTGCTCTAAAATCTATTATGCACTCTAATCCCTCCAACCTCCAGCCCCAACACATGTCTTTGAGTCATGAGTAGACTAGGCATCTGTCCCAAGCCGGCATTTAGACGCTTCCCTCCTTCTCTCTCCCCTATTCCCTTACTCGCTTTCTCTCTCACTCTCTCTCTGGATGGAGGATTTCCATCAAGTGCCTATTCTCTGTGTCAGTTCAACGTGTAATACAGGATCATCAGTCAGCTGTGAGACGGGCGGAAGGCTTCACTGTAAAAGGATTTAGATACTCCGAGGTGCCAAGGGAAGTGTCCCTGTGGGCTTGGTAGGGGGACGGAGACGATATTGATTGGCTGACAGACAGCGGCGGAAAGGAGATTAGCAGTGATGTCACACAGGAAGTCATCTGTGGGTCATATTCGTCAACACTGTCAAAGCTTAAGAGCATCAGGCGCTTGGTTATAAGTAAGAAAGAGCCTGCTTTAATTTTCCTTTTAAATCATTGGGAGGAGAAAAAGAAATATCAGTGTACTCCAATAGAATAAACAAAGGCAGAGATATGCATATTTAATGGCATGCATAATTGATCGTTTTCGCTTGCAGGGAGTCCTTTGCAGTATACGCTGAGCACTGGAGAAATAAAAATAAAACATGAAGTGGGAAAGTCATTAAAACAGTTTTAGAGAACAAGTGAGTTGAGTGGTAGTGACTCTCACTTGAGTTGCACTCCCAGCCTTCTCCAGCGTTGGCACAGGTGCCAGTGGCTAATTGGCCAGTGATTAATCACATCCGCTGTGAACTGCATGACCAATTAAGGGAGCCAGGACCACTCTGCTCTGTGAGCGCGAGAGCGGTTCACTTCCCGGGTCCATGACAGAAATGTCTCGGACCACAACAGCAGCGGAGTAGTTAGTAACTTATGTTAGGCCGTGTCTTGTAGAAAACTGAGCAGAACAAGACTGTCGGGATCAAACATTTCCTGTAAAGAAAGAAAAGAAAAACCAGTGCTGGGCTCAGAAACTCATCATACACTGACAATGTATACACTTTCAAATATGCACAGTAGTTAAACATAAAATTTTTGACAACAGCAAATCAGTGGGCTGCAACTTATGGCTTTATTGGTTAATAGGGCCAGTGCACTTTCCATGGAAGTGGGTATGAATTATAGAAGATATTCCCTTTAGGTCATTAAAACTTAATTTCAGTTTATCTCAGCTTGTATGTATTTTTTGTTATATGGCCATCGGTCGTGTCCATAGTGATAAAAATGTACAGAGTTAATGGCTAAGTGCTGGGAGCATTTAGTGAAAATGGGCCAAGAAACATGAGTAAACTGCCAAAGTGGTCTTTAACAAAACCCTTAAGTTTGTAAGGCTTATTTGCAAGGAAAAACAAAAATGATGGCCAAGCTCTTAAAAATTGTTTGTGATCACCGTCATTTTTTTTTCTTTTTTTTTTTTAAAAAGCAAAACAAGAAAAAAATGGGAGGTTATATCCCCCTAAACAAGATATTCCTGTTAAGGAAGTGAAAAGGACAAAGTGAAAAGTGTGTGTGTTTTGCTTTTTTTTCTACTACCCGTGCAGTAGATTGGGTGCCAGACGGCTGCAGATTGAGCGGCCGTGGGGCAGCTGCCTCTGCGGCCAGTTAAAGCAAGGTGGAGGTGATTCATCAAGGGCTCTGTGGGGCCATCTGTGGAACAGACTGACAAATGTCTCCCTCCTTTGTCATAAGGACACACGTCTCACAAAGCTTGCGATTAATGCCCCTTTTACAACACATTTATTTGTCACCAAGGTATTTATCTCTTCAACGTCTTACACTGTATTAGCATGGCTGACAAGACCAAAAGCCATTTTAAAGGCTGTCCTCAAAAGAGGGCAACCCTTTAGGGACCAAACTGGATGATTCTCAGAATTTTGATGGTTGCTGCCGCTGCTGTTGCAGCTGTTATGGCTGTTACTCCTGCGCGGGCGGGGAAAGCATCAGAGATGGAGATGAGAATATCGCCTAAAGACTTAATTCACATTCCAGCATTCGTGCATTTAACAAAAAAGCAGTGACGGGGAGGGGACGAGAGCGAGGCAGGAAAGAGAAGAGAGGAAGAAAAAAAGGTGGGGATGGTGTAACCTGTTGTTTAAACATTCATGCTCTGATTTGATCATGTGTGATGAAGTCAGAGTGGAGAACAAAGAGCTGACAGTGCCCTTGCCCTGACAGGCGAGAGAGGGAGCCTGGTGCGCCGGTGATGAGAGCCTTCTGGTTCGCCCTGCGTCACGAACAGGTTGTAGTTGGGATAATCTGCCCCATGAGCACAGACCTGTGTGGGTGTGATTGCTTTGTTGTCAATCTAGTCACCTCGTCTGATTGCTTCAAATACCATTTGGTAAATATGACGGAAGTGCCATTAGGCAAGGTCAGGGCCACTAAGCTTGTTATCTCATCACATGGGTGTAGTGTTTCCAGTGTCAAGAGAACCAGTCCCTGGCCCCTCCGCTTACTAAAGGAACTATAATTTATTTTCAAGATGGAGCACTCCTGAGGAGATGTTTCGTCTCAATCAAACCCTCAAAGAGAGAAAATTACACATGGAAACGTATGTATTGTACAGCTCCGTTTTTTTTTCCCTGGCTGCTGTTTATTTGTTGTGTCTTCTTTTCTTCCCTTTTTTTTTAAAAGAGTGAAAATACTTTGCCTCTGTAAATGTCACCCAGGCGGTTTTGATATCATTACCGTTTTGCCTCCATCTGCAAAACAGACCATCCTGCAGCTTCTGTTTTGTGTGAGATGCAGAAAAAAAAAAGAAAAAGATGAGCTCCAAAAGAGCAGAGTCGAAGACAGGTGCCTGCGTGTGCGTGCGTTAGTGTGTATCACCGCGTGTGTGTACGTGTGCAACAAAGGAAATGAGACGAAAAGAAAGTAAGATTCACACTCCAAAGGATGTCAAACCTTCCTCTCTTTCAAAAACTCTCTTTCCTTGTGAGACGCACAAACCGAGACGAGGGGTGAACTTGAAGCTTAAACTCACACTCCAAAGGACTTGCCCTCTGGAACTGAATGTGCACACACCAATACAGAGTCACTTGTTGGTAATGAGGGTCTCAAATCAGAATCAATTATGAATGTTCCATCAGGAGGTTTCAGGGCCATATCGAGGGGAGTGAGGTATTAGACGCTAATGAGAAATGGAACACAGAGAAGTATAGCCCTGCAGACTCTGATGTCTCCAGGCAGCAAGCGATTCAGTGGTTAAAACACATTTGCATTCATTCAGTTCGTAAAAAAGCCATATTTTATTCACGTGAAGCAGTTTCCTTCATGTGCCTCTAACAATCATGAGGGTAGACAAAGTCTTTGATAGCTGGCTTAAATGGAAACCAGCTCTATTATGACTGATATGGACTGGTGCAATTCTACCACACGTCAGCTCCGTCGTGTCCCTGTGTGTGTGTGTGTGTGTGTGTGTGTGTGTGTGTGTGTGTGTGTGTGTGTGTGTGTGTGTCAAAGAAGAAAGAGGAAAGAAGGGAAAGGAGAGAGAATGGGAAATAGAATGACTGAGTTAGTCCTGGCTGTTCTGATCCCAGCCAGTCAACTTGTTTCTCGGCTGGCCAGGGGCTCATTTGCTCCAGCCTGATGATTGATTCTTGTTTGAGGCCATACCTATGGGCCTTATTAAATCAAAATGTAAACTCACTCTCATAACAAATTGCAGGAAAAATGCCAGTAGCCAGCTCGCCCTTAGGGGAGGACCTGGATTGCTCTGACAAGTTAAGAACCCAATGAGCTTTCCAGATTTCTCCTCACCTGCTCGCACAGCTTTGGTATTTCCCCAGAATCTCACAGAAACAGAAGATTTCTCCTTGTTTCTTCTGTCTTGTGATTTCACTGCTAAAATAGTTTGTCCCATTACATCGAAATTAATAAATAACAAGCAAAACCATAACCATGAGAATACTGATTGATATGGCAGAGGAGATTTTGTGTTTTGCCTTATTGTTCTCCAACATGGACAATGAATTCATTCTTCTGTGAAGTAATGCCTGTGTAGCAAAAGCCTAACATAGACAATTCCAGTGACATTCTTCCACTGGTGTGCAGTAAGTATTAAAAACGCATCAGTAAGTCACACTGTTGTACTTGGTGACACTCTCATTCATTACTCTGTATATATGCCCCGTGTAGTTTATTAATTCTGCATACAGTATACTGTTCTGCTGCTGTAAACACTCGCAAGCAAACCAAGCGTGCATTATTAGTATTCAGTATAAAATCAACCCAGAAATAGGAAAAAAAAACAAAACAAAACAACATCATAAGGTTTTACGACATTGGACGGTTATCTCACAATGACAAAAATTCTGCCTTTAGTTTTACTGTTTTGCAAAGAAATATCTGCTGCGATGTGTCAGATGGCATTGCAGCAAATGCTGAGCCTGTTGTATTATACTGCTTTACTTAGCAACCCTGCAACCCATGCATTTTTTTTATCAGTTCTGCCGTTAGTCTGCACAGAATCTTACTCTACAGTAAAAATCAAATAAATAAAGAGTCCCTGGTAAATATGTAATATTTAACCCTTACATACAGTTCAGGGGAAATTGAACCTGTTTTGACATTTGATAGCAGTAAAAACATATATATGTAATTCTTTTACCCAGAAATGTGGTTAATTTTATTAAAGTCACCTAAAATACACAAGAATTTAAATATTTTCAACTTTTATCTTGTTCTAGAGGTGCTACAAATTTTGTACATTAAGTCATATTTGATCTATATCTAGATGAATTTTAGATACACCAGTGTGGGTCAAATGAAGGAAAACGGTGGCTTAAGGGGATTTAGAAATTATGGAAGTCTTCATGCCACGTCTGTGTGTATTTTTTATGGGTTAGTGTCACGAGAACTGTCTGCGTCCCTATCACATTTGGCAAGGTTGCCGCAGAGACAGATGCCTGCTGGTCTTTGAACCAGTGACATAAAACAGCATAGGAGTGATCGTATACGATGGCACAGAAGGAACAGAGGTCATCTAGAGGTCAGAGGGTGCGCCGACACAGAAACAAGCTCTGCACCTGCAAGAAAAAGCATCTGCAATGTAACGAAATAATGTAAAAAATAAAGAAATTAGAGATTAAACTGAGATGAAAAGAGAGATCGTAAGAGGGGTCGGGAGGGGTCATAAGATTGTAAAGGTAAATGAGTTGCCATGTCAGTGAGTGTGGGAAACACATGTGCATGAAGGGTTTCCTACCACTGCTTTGAACACAGGCTAGTTTGCAAAAAGCAGTTTTTTGGTTTTAAGTATTAATTAATCTTCCATTAATATTAATAATGTTTGTGTTTAACAGTTGTATAATAAATTATATACAAATTATATGGTCGCAGCAGATGGCCCCGCCCCTCCCTGAGCCTGGTTCTGCTGGAGGTTTCTTCCTGTTAAAAGGGAGTTTTTTCTTCCCACTGTCGCCAAAGTGCTTGCTCATAAGGGGTCATATGATTGTTGGGTTTTTCTCTGTATCTACTGTAAAAATATAAAGCGCCTTGAGGCGACTTTTGTTGTGATTTGGCGCTATATAAATAAAATGAATTGAATTGAATATAATAAATCCCAACTGTTACAGTGTGCTCTTGCAACTTTCACTCTCAAAAAATGTATTTAAATTATTACGCCAATTATGTTTTCATGTTTAAAGGATAATGCGTCATAGTAGATGTTTTTTCTCTACAAAAGAGTGTACTGAAGTCTTAAAGAAATACGTTTTCCCTGCTCTTTGAAACATTTATTAGGGATTAATTATATATTCATTAATGCCAGATAGGCTATTTATACATCCTCATCAGAGCTGTAGTTCAGAATTTTGGTATAGAGATTTATAATAAAGGAATTCATAGCCTGGGTCAAAACTGATTCACACAACACTGTGAGCGTGAAATATTAACAGTATGAAAGGCTCAAAAATGCTGACAGATTGCCAACACATTGAAATCTCTGAGTCAATCTGCACTCATAAGTCTGCTCCAAAGAGTTCAACTCATCTCTTTGTGACTCGACTCACCTGGTTGCAGGAACTGCATCACTGCTTGTGGAGGAATTTCTGATTCAGATCTATGAGGTTGTAGCTAGACTCTGAATCTAAGTAGTTAATGTGAATTTATGTGTATGCAGACTGCAGCAGATTCATCACAGTTAATCATAGTATTACTACAAACAGATTGCATGTCATTTAATCACAAATTTATTGCAAACTAATTCTAACTTAAAACTAGTTCATTATCTTCATGCATCAGAAACACTTTAAGGACTGACTGCAAGGGGTTGCAGACCTGGTCCCATATGTCAAGCCACCATTTCACGCAAGCAATTTCCTTCAACATGGTCACAATAACTGGGATCGTGCTATAGTCTCCGACCACTGTTTTCCCTACAGTGATTGTAGCATGCTGAAGAAATGCTAAATAAATAAAATTAAGAGGACACAGCTGAAAGTTAGCTAAAACACTATGTGCTTCCACAGTGTAGGAGTTAGCACATTTGCCTAACAAGCAAAAGGTACTTGGCCCTGCTGGTTCCATGCCTAGATAAATGGGAGGGTTGCATCAGGAAGGGCATCTGGTGTAAAAATCTGTGCCAAACCAATTATGTAGATCGATCTGCAATCACAAATAAGGAAGAAAACAAAACCTGTCAAGGGACATTTAACTTTAACTTACCATGCATTTTTAAAGTTTTTTATTTTATTTTAAATATTGTAACATGAAAACTCAAGTTCACAAAATAGTCAAAAGTTGAGAAATCTATAGAAAATTTTCTTAACTTCTTTTTTTCTCCACATGTGTACATCTTCTATTTCCAGTCTATAGTCTTGATATTGACAACAACATCAAGTACAAACACACACACAAAAAAAGAAACAGCACTTTTCCTCTGGTAGGCTTTCATATTGCATTATTCTGCTTTACTTGCTATGAATTGCACGTGTTACAACAATAGGCACACATATGCAGTCGCACACACACACATACACACACAGGCTGTCACTATCTCTCACCGAGCATAGCAGGGTTCTGAAAGGGCAACTTGGCTGGCCATCTGGCCTGCATATCAGCAGAGGTTATTGTGTCGACATCATCATTACCGAACACATTGCTGTTTAGCAAAGGTTAGCCGGAACCTGCTCAATTATCTGTTGTTACACATGTTGGAAACACAAATGTACACATCACTGTGGAAAAAGAGCCAGGTATGGTAAAACCGGATTTAATGGTGCCTGATTATGCATAACACATTTTTAATCTGATGCCCATATGTCCTGAATTTAATTTGATTTAAACAGGGAAGCACAAGATTTGATTTTTTTAAATGTTTTAATCTAGTAATATTTATGTAGCTCATAATATTTACTTTGTCAACATAAAATTATATCAGCATAATCACTGTACAATACATTGAAACTTGTTTTGTTAGTCTTATTCCCAAATTGTCTGCAGCTTGAAATCACTAATCTGGACACTGATATAAAATAATATAAATGTGTATTTTTAGGTAGACTGTGCTGAGAGCCATGATTGATTAAAATTTTTGCAAGAAGCTGGATAAACTGCACTTTCCGTGAAAAAAGACCCTATTTTTAACGCCAATCTAATTTCGTTTCTTCAACACAAGGCCAGAACAATCGTCTGGATGCTTCTCATATTTTAAAATACTCAAAACAGCCGCAAACATGCTCTGAACCCATTTGCCGAAGCCATTGTATACACACACACACGCAGCAGTACACAGCAGCCATCCACCAGGCTTCAGTCTGTCTCCCAGTCTGTCTTTTCACGGTGCCATCATCAAAAATGAAAACCTTCAGGCCTAAAGCAGGACGGGGTGATGAGGGGAGAAAAAAACAGAGTGAGAGAGATACTTTGAGATGTGTTTGATATTCACACTCGGAGGCAGAGCTAAATGTGATTCCTCATTAAACAGCAGCCAAAGCTCTTTGCAGGTACAGCCATCCACGGTTGAGCTGAAGCCACTTAGCACCTGATTAAAACATGGAAACACTCCCTGTGGTGTTATGGGATCTGTGATAAAGCTACTCCCCCATAATGGCATTAACTACGTTGAAGAGCAAAGTAAAACGTTTCTTGCTTTTGCTATGTTGCTTAATTATTTTATATGAACCAACTGGGCCTCCTTTGCCATTTCAGATTGGGATAATTACAAGTCGTCCATGGAGGAACTTTTTGTCTATCTGAATAATAGGACGGTATGTAGACTTTGTAAATGCATAATGAATATTAAAACATCCATTGTCAAAGGTATTATTTCCCCAAAGTTTGCTAAGTAAGGTAAGTAAGATCAGATAAAAGGTCCATCAGTTTTAGGCAGCTCAGTGTTATAAACCAATTGTTATAGTTCCCATATTCAAAGGTTCTGGATAGCTGAGCAGCTTCCCATTTGTTGTTACATCACAATGTCCCTTTCAGCCTTTAAACTGTTGTCAAACCACCTTTTGAATATGCTAAATTACACCACCACCAGAGAAAACTGACTCATTTCCAAATGGCAATCTGTCAGTCTCTTTTTCAAATGCACTTTTAGATATAAGATATCACAGCATTGTTTTAGCATTGGCATGTGCTGGTAACATTGTTACTGTCAAGTCATTTTGACCATTTGAATCTTACCTTTGACTAGTGCTTTTTATTTAACTTTGCCTTTCTTAAAGCAATTAATGAGTGTTGGGTATCACTTGCAAAATTGAATTTTAGAGGTTTAATCACAAAACACACAAACAAAACAGGTTAAGTGTTAACTAAAGTGAAATTAACGGTCATTGTTTGAAGTTCGGCATCTGGAGTTTTTAATCAAGGAATCCTCCTAAAATCAAGTACCTGAAGGTGCAAACTCAGCAAAGTAAACTTCCCATCGGTTGCTCAGAAAAATGCTGAAAGTCGTGTGTTTGCACTGCGATTAATTCCTTATTGTTTCACAAGATGTTGTCCAATAGAAAACAAATATTAGTAACCAATCAGTTTGCATGAAACTATTAATGTCTGTACAAAAAAAAGCTAAAGTAAAGTAACACAAAGCAAAAAAAAGGATAAATTTGCTACAGTGGGGATGTTTGTAAAAGGATGACTATAGGTTATAAAAGAAGATGCTGTGTGAAAATCAGCATTGACGTAGCCAAACTGTCTTGGGCAGCATTTCTTCATGACAGCATGGTTTGCCAAATTTCATGCTATTTCAAGTCAGTGAGGCACTGTAGTAAAATGATACCTTAAATATCTCAAAAGCGATATTTCAACTGAACATACATCGAGTTAGCGTGTCAAGTCACACGATAGCAAGCCAACAAAAGGCAGCCAAGTAAGTCTATATTTGCAATCCAATCCAGTCCAAAACTGTGGCTGTCAATCACTTTAACTAAGTTTTTATCAGTGATCAAATGACCCCTCAGAGCATTGAAGTCCTTATTGCTCCTTGCTACATAACAAATGGTTTCACTTTAGTTTATCCCAGTATTCCTGGTAGATAAAGGTATTCTGTGATCAATCTGGTTTTATTAGACGTTCCTTAAGTGATCACTGTCCCGCTTCTTCCACATTGAAATACCCAAACAGTGATAGATATCACTCTGCTCTTTATTTTGTTGATTCCTACTTAAAGCAAATTTGACTATCACCTCATTAAAACTGTGATATTGTGCATAGGCCTGAATCTCGGGGTTCTTTGTCCCCCTACAAGGAACAACAAAAGAGTTGAGAACTTTTTCTCAAATGAGTGGGTTAAAAAAATCCAAATATTATTAAATGTGACCTAATTAGGACCCTGTTAATTTTTAGTGGACCAATACAGTACAATAAGCAGCTGAATTTGTCTCAATTAAAAGTTTCTGGTTGCAAAAAGCAAACACTTAGCTTGAGTCGAATTTAAGAAAGTTGGTAATGATGTGTTTCCCTCTTGTGACTTCCTACGTCTGGCCATAAAAAGGTACCAGGTACAGCACGTTTGAACCTGTCGCATCCAGCTGTTGATTATATGTGTTGTAGAAAGAGCCGCCAGCATGAGAGTTGTTAAAGCTGGGAAAAACAAGAGCTTTCTCAAAACACTGAATATCAGGAAACATAAAGCTGTGGTACATGAAAGCAAAAGTATTTCTACATTAAAAAAAACAAAGTGATACAGCTGAATAGGTGTTTTACTTCACTGAACAGTTATGTAAATGGGAAAGTATTACAAAGCTCGTGTCTGTTTAAAACACCACACCAAAGTCTGAATCAGCTTTAAATGCATATTTGGATATTTTATTATTAATGCTGAAGATGTAGATTCTATCCAAACATCTTAATTAAACAAACCCTAACCCAGACTTTAACCCTGACCCTGACCGTGATCCATTTATTTTGTTTTCTTTATCTCATCAATGACTAGTGCTGTTGTTTTGCTGCCTAGAGAGGAAAATAACCACTGAATTTAATATGATTGCAGATTTTTACAGAATATTAAACACCTGCTCAGAAGGGAGCTGAACATACACTCCCTGGACATATTATTAAGTACACTATCCTACTATCAGATTTGACTCTTTTGTGCCTTTAGAAGTGCCTTAATTCATGAATTAGTTGAAAATAATTAAATAAATATATATAGATCTGTATGTATACATCCATTGTCTGATGAAATGTAGCCTGGCTCGCAAAAACCACCAAGGTGAAACTGCCTCTGTATCTGTATCCAAGTCAGTTAAGCATAGGACTTGTAAACAGGGGTTAAAGTGGAATTTGGTAGGTGACAGAACCCTAAGATCAGGTGCAGTGAATCATGGGGATAACAATTACTTACAAATAAGAAATGAGTAGCATAATTTGATTTAGGCTGTGGTCAGCTGATCTGTGCTGCTCTTTGTGGATTTAGCCAACTGAATTCAAATTATACACAGATTTCGTGGCCTGGGTGGCTGACTTTGCAAGCCAAAAATACTGAAAAGCTAGTATAGAAGGTAGAATTCAATCCAATCAACATCAGTTTAAATGCAATGATTTATCTCTGCTGACCTTGATTTAACCTAACATTGATAATAAGCGCCATGTCTGCTGTGTACTGGTGTACTATTGAAACTGTAAACCAGTTTAGCCTTCACTAAAGCCTACCAAACTGCTCAGTGGGGCTAAAGTTTGACTAACAAAGAATTTGTTTACTTCAACTTGTTTTGCGAGATGTTTCATAAGCATATGTTCAGCAATACATCAAGTATAGATCTAGTTTCTGATGTGAAAAACAGGACGTGTCACACAATAATGTTTTTTTTCTCTCTGTCACTAAATTGTCTAAAAATGTTCTTTTTAATCTTAATATATATATTTGTTTGTCCTAAAACACTGCAATAAAAAGTTTAAAGATTAGGAATGTTAGTTACTAAATAACTATTAAATATTTTAACCTCCTAGAAAGGGCGTCCACATATGTGGACATCACATTTTGGGTTATTTAGACCAAAATATTTAATTTTGCTCTACAAGGGCCTGATGTCCACTTACGAGGACATTATGCTGCTACTGTTCTATCAAAATTTTAAATGAATATCCTCATATGTGGCTCTTATTTTACCTAAAAACAAAAATAAGGTAAAAAAAAAAAAAAATCTGGTAATTCTTTGTTTTTACATTCATCGGGTCCCAATATGCCCAAATATCAAAGAGAAATTAAAAATGCATGCCGTGGAAGACTTCAGGTCTTAGGAGGTTAAATGCATTTTTATTGTGTGCAATATTGTAAACTCCAAATGCACGTATTTTTCTAACAGCTTATGAGGGAGCACACGAATATAAGAAAAGAAAATATCTCAATATTAGTTCACGTTGGTTTTTACAAGACACATCTGTTGCACAGTTTGTGTACAGTAGTCAGTTTACAGTCAGGTGTTCTGGTCTGTTCTGCCATAATTTGTCAGTCAGTGAAGTTGAGAGAAAGTTCTCTTCTTTTCTCTTCTCGTCACTATCCTTTAATTAGCGATCGGTGTGGTGATAGAAATTTGATTTAAACTCAACTTCCTGTCTTTTATTAGGAACACAAAGAAACTTGGAACATGAGGCAGATGGAAGTGGCTTACGTCTCCTTGGTAGCACACTGAGATGAAACCAGGACAGCAGCCAAAAAAACAAACACACACACACACGTGCGCACGCACACACACTGACACGCAGCAACATTTGCACGCACGCACAAACACAGTCAATATTTCACCCCTTGCATCTGCCAATTACGAACTAGATTCGTTTGTGAAGAAAACATACACAAGTCTAAACTTAGCAGTGTTCCGTACACACACTGTGAGTCAGTAGTGCAAAACACAACGGCAGAAGACCCCCCCAGGTGAAATCCCAGAATATCGACTGGATGTATCAACTCTTTAGAGTCGTTAGGCTTTCTCCTTTTTTCTAAATCTTTTGTAAAAATCCGGTAAAAAAACCTTCACTCAGCTACTCTCCCTCTTTCAGCTGAAATAATCCCTCTGTATGACAGCATATTCATTGTGCACGGGTGATAACAGTGCAGAGCCCATTGAGAAAACCTCCGTATCTGATTCCCTATCTGGCAAACAGCTTGAGGGTGGCATGGCCTCGAGGCTTCTCTCTGTCCCTCTGTCTGAGTTAGGACACAATCTTTTGATCTGTGGAGGAAGGCTACCACATGCTAAGAAAAACTCACGCTACGCTAGGTGTACATTCCTTTCATGTTGGACCAGAGGGAAATTCGATAAGCACTGAATTGTGAGTCTCCATGCTACACCGACCCTGATGTGCTCACTATCCATGTCAGGCACTTCTCTCAGTCTTGTTTGCTACACTTTTAAGAATGCACTAGATTAGATGAAAAACTCCAGGCAGGAAATACATTGTTTGAGCTGTCATGCCCTCTCCACTGCCTAAAAGCTGTTTGCTACCTTTGTTCTTTACCCATCTGCAGTTTTTCCACCCAGCAGTTCAAACTTTGCTGAATTCTTGTTTATATTAGAGGCTGCAATATCTTACCCCACTGTGAGAATACATTTGCAGGAAATAATCCAATCATGTTCCGTTTCTGGGGTAGGTTTTATTGTTATTTTTTTTTTCTCCCTGGTATACAAAAGCGGTTTGATTTTTTGTCCCTTCGAAGATGATGTCTAACTTTATTAAAATGATTTTATGAAACTCAGCTGGGAATGAGACACTGCTGAAACAGCTTATAGATAGCGCAATGTGCTGGATGTGATTGTAAAAGTTGCACAGTTAGGCGATCTGGTGAGGTGAGACACTGAAAGTGAATGCGGTGTGTGTGACGAGGACAGGGAAGAAGAGAGAATAATGAGGGACTGAAGGCGTGCAACATAGAGAAGGGGTCCAGACAAACTGCTTTCATTAATTCCATTTGTTTCTGTAAGAGGGTGTGATCGGGTGACCTTTGCAGGATCCAACCCAGCTCCATCATTTTTTCTCATTATGCAAGAGCCGATAAGATCCGGGCTGACACCTGTCTCCTCGGGGAGGGATTAAACAATAAATGAATTCGCTGGAACTTTGTAAACTTACTATCTGTGTCTTGGCCAGTGAGGAGTAAAACTAAACCACAGGATGGAAAATTCGCCGGGAAGCTAATAAGACTTCAAGGCATCTCACAAACCCATAAAAGCTGCCATTAGCTGTAATAGTCTGAGCAATAGCCCTGTTTGGCATTAAAAAAGGTTCCACATTTACTCTGGTCTTGATTTTATCTATGGAGAGAGAGTCAGTGTACATATTCCTAGGAGTTTACTGAAACGCAGTCGAGCTGAACAGCCTGCTCTTATGGTTTAACAAAACATCTTTTTCCATGATTGGTAGATCTTAAGAACAATGGAACTTGATAAATACGAGAAAAAATATGTCTGAGAAAAAATAAGCGCACGTTATTCTTTTCAAGTCTGAAGGCCGCTCTACCCCTTTAAAGAATATTTTTCAACCCACTTCATTAATTCAAGTAAGACAGTTAATTAGGCAATAGATTTTTATATTGGAGACTTTCATGCTGCTGCAGTGTGATGCTCAAAATTTCTGCTATCACTGGTGAATTTCAATCAGCTATACAACACAGCCATTGCTTTATATACAGCGCATACAGAATCTTTACGGCCAACGTCGAGCCAGCTCCATATACTCTGTTTCTTAGATATTGATACAAAGACAAGAAATATCAGCGTGCATGATCATTATGTCCGAAGAAAGTGTCACTGTGTTGCCACTACTGGCACCTTAATGCTGCTTAATATGCAAATACAGTGGAACCCCGACTTAGGAATACCCCATTTAACGAAAAATTCAAGTTACGAAGGCACTTAACGGCAATATTTCTGCCCGTGTTACGACAAAATGCCCGCGTAACGAAATCTGCTGGCTCTGATTGGCTGAGCCCACAATGCCTTCCGAATCATGTGACAAACCCCTTGGCTTTCCTACTTGCGCTTTGCTGTTCCACTAGAACGACGTATTGTTGTTGCAGTTAGCAATTAGCCTATCGTTCACTCAAAAGGCGCGATGGGTGCTTCGACTTACGAAAGACCCTCGGGAACGAATTAATTTCGTAAGTCAGGGTTCCACTTTAATGATGTGAACAATTAGGGTAACTTGAATATCAGCCAGTCAGATTATAGAAGTCTGTTTTAACAGTTTTGTAGTGTTTATTACAAATTCTTTTAGATGTCTGGATTTTTTTTAAGTCGACACAATTATTTTCAGGTCTCTTTTCACTCACCTCTACTGTAAGATTAAGATTGCAGAACTCTTTAGGCAAAAATGAACAGCGAAATTTGACTTTCCAAAGTTTGCATATTTCAGAAGTTGGGATATGTGTCTGAGTATTTCCAGAACCCTCTCCTATCTATACCTATAAGACACTATTGGCTTTGAGAAACCAACAAAGTGGCAGTATTTAACACCACGGGGATGAGAATGGGCTGGCCATTCAATGTGCAGCTTCATACTAACTTCAAACTGTCAGACAGAAACTAAAAAAGTGTCTTTGACTACATTTTGTTTACTAGTTTTTTCCCCCAGCTGTGTGTTGTAGAACCAATTTCCTCTAAATTAAGTCTTTGTCTCTTTCAGCTGTGGCTTCGAATTAAAACTGTTGAGAGGAAGCTTCCTAACAGCTCTGTGGATCTCCCACCTTGTGAGGGGCAAAGAGACCATGGCACAGCCCTCCAGCACCTGGGCACCAGGTTGAAATACATTAATTTTCACATAAAAGCCTAATAAGGGAGAGCAGCAGCAACGTCTGCACCCTGCCAGTATCTTTCATGTGACCAATTACTGACAGATCCCCAAAATCATATTCACCTTTTACCATCTTTAATTAGTTCTTTATCACTATTGCTTTTCCAGGATGTCGTCTCCAGGCTCAATTCATTCCTGTCAGCACGCTGTGAGATGACTGCATTATCAGGGGTTGATATCCCCCAACGATGCATGAGCATTTATGATCCGTCTCACACACCGGATTCCAGGGGTTTCTGTCACTGCATGTTATCTCCACTCAGCGCTATCAATGTGGGCAGAAGTGCTGGAGATACTGTAGAGCTGAATGGGAGAGAAAAAACACACAAACGAAACAGGGACAAAGAAAAGTAAAGAAAAGCATTCACGTCTGTGAAAGTTATGCAAACGATCACGATCGGGGACAGAAGGTTCGGTGAAATAAACTGAACTCAGTGGCATTTGTAAACCAAGATTTCCCAGTATTGTAACTTTTACGATTTACATTTAACAAAGTACTTGAAAGTGAGAAGATTCATAGCACTGATTTTGTAAATTGTTTACGGCACATCATTTAACACTCAGTGCAACATCTTTATTAGTGAGAATTCTTACAGCTGATGTGAATTTAAAGTGGGAACAAGAACATGCGATAGGTCTGACATGTGTTTAATTCTGCATTAACGTCTTCCTGGTGGAAGCGAACAGGCTTGCCATTAGACATTCATTATATTGATTTTGCAGCAGAGTTGAGTCTCGTAGGAAAATGAGGTTTCTCTCCCTTTTGTCTGTCAGCTAATTATTGAAAACAAGATTTGCTTCTGATTAAGGGAGCTGGTCGTTGTTGCTGCAGACACATTGACATGCACAAAACACCTGAGGTTAGTGGAGGACAGTGGGTGGATATGGTTGGGGCAAGGTCTTTCCTCCTTAAGCCTATTAAAGAAACAGATGCCAGATCTTACAAGGTTTGCTTATAACAAGGTGGATTAAATTGCACCATATGTCTGCATTACTTTCCAGCCATTTTAAGCAAATATTGTAGCTGTGTCTGCAATTCCAATTCAAAGCCACTGACAATGAAGATGTCTTTTTTTCTGGGTTTGTTATGCTAAGAGTGGGAACGGTGTAAGAATATGAACACTCGCTTTTTACCAAATGATCTTCAAATTCTGTTGGCGTTCAGAAAACAACACCAATTCAAAATTAATCACTGAAGACATGTTTTTATGTATTATGTGGATATCTTACTTTTTTAAAAATCAGCCAACTTCCTTTAACCTGCCCAAATATAAATGTCATTCCTCTCCATCCACCTCACTCACGAGGGATGAACAAATGACCTTTTCAAGCTCCTTCCTAGAATCAGCTGTGCTGAGTGTACTGTAAAAGTACTGACATAATGGCGTCTTTAGCATTTTTTCCCACACATTAAACTGCAAATAATATTGATTACTTTGAAGTTAACTGTATCAAAAGACCAGCTGTACTAAAGTCTGTGCTACAGTTTTGGTGAGAGATAATGCAGTATTTTTACATGTAAACGCTGTGATGTGTCCATACAGTCTACAGCAGCGGTCCCCAACCACCGGGCCTCGGACCGGTACCGGTCCATGAGTCGTTTGGTACCGGGCCACGAGAGTTGAGGCTCAGGTGTGAAATGTATGGTTTTCAGGGTTTTTATCGTTAACTCGGTTTTCCTGCGTCTTTTCACAAGCGTTATGAAGAAAAATTATTTTTTTCGGTACCGGTACTAGTTTTATTTTGTTGTATTTATCCGCGGCACCTTAAAGGCCGGTCCGTGAAAATATTGTCGGGCATAAACCGGTCCGTGGCGCAAAAAAGGTTGGGGACCGCTGGTCTACAGTACAACCAAGCCGGTTACTGTTAGCTTAAACTTAGCTAACACTTCTAGCTAACACTTAGCTAACACTAAAATGCTTCCTTTTGTGCAAATATGGTCATTTGGCTTAAATTCTCAGATTTGGGCTTAAAAAAGTCCTGATGAGCTAATGGGCAACGTCACAGTGAACAAATCCATCTTTCATATATAATCTATAGCTGGAACGTTAAACCCATTTTACGTTGTGCCCACTTTTATCTTAAGTGGGCCGATCCAGTGAATTTCCTGTTTCCTGTAAAGATATTTAACTACACATTTAATCCCATTTAATATAGAAATAAGTCTTAATTCAAGAGTAAATCTCAGTTTTTAGCACACTATGAAAATGCTGCTGTATTATGCAGAACCCCCCCCCAAAAAAAAAACAAAAAAAAACAAAACCAGGCCTGATTTGGTCTTTGGCAGCCTGATTCTGGCACTCGGGCCTTGCGTTTCACACCCTCGAAATATAGTGTAGATTTTGCCTATGCAGGTTGTTCATGTCTACTCTGTGTAGCAGCAGACTATCCATACAGAGGCTTCCCCATTTTGTTTCAGCCTGAGCCGTAAATGATAGATCAGTAATTGAGGGATTTGATTCTACTTTGCCCTGTGGAGGTTGTCTTCCCCTTTGACCCAAAACCATAAACGGCCTCCCGTCCCAGGAGGGGAAAAAGTAATTGCTCATTCTGTAGCTACAGCACAGCCTGACCAAGTCACTACTTAATAATTTACATGTCTTCGTGGTGGCTCTTTCCTATGAATCACACAGCGATATTGAAATGTAACAGAGGGGTTGAGAAATTCTGAACTCCCCTCTCTTCTCATCTGAGGCGTCGCTAAGAAATGTGCACGATTGATTTTCTGTTTGTTTGTTTTTCGGGGCAGTAAAAGCTGCTAAAGTGTGTCAGACAAGAATCCACATTCGAGCTGCACGTTGCAGAGAGCGGTGGGATGATTATCCTGTGATGTAGTGAGGCTATAGGCTGGAGCCGCAGGTAGAACGGCAGAATGCACAATGTGGAGCTGCGGAGTAATTGATCTGCGTTGCTGTCTGTTGTGGGTTCGGGTGCAATATTTCTGGATCACACTGTTGTACAAACTCTTGATCAACATGCTGAATCATTACATGTAATTCTCCAGCTGAGCCATAAATCATACCGTGACGGCAGAAGGAGGTTGTGTTTTGTTTTGGGTTTTTCTCTCTTTTGTTTCTCTACTCCAGCTTTTAAATTTCACTCCTCGCCATCATCCTTTCTTCCTCATTGTTATTCAAGCGCATCCTTTTAAAAGAAAAGGTGGAAAAACATTGGCTGACTAAGTCAGACTTTTGACTTGTTACACATAACTTATTTTGAAAGCGTAAAAAACAGATTCTGGGTACAATATAGTTGCCAGACATCCCCACCCCCAAACTAGGGAAAATCAATAAAACCGATAATAAATTGTGTGGGCGGGCTTTGTCTTTCTTTGCCTTTCTGGGCATGGGTGAGGCATCCTGGCATGGCAGCCACCCTCTGTGGCTCTGTGGGAATATGAATAATGTATTTTTCATTTAGATTCACCCTCATCCTACAGTATGTTAGGGGCATTAAGAGATGGTGGGATGTACAAACACAGAGGTTAGAAATTAGATGATTCCACAGGGACTGTATAAAAATGCAGTGCATCTGTTGTTTTTATCGGGCTATTTTCTTCCTCTGGCATTAATTCAATCTGTGTGAAGGTGGGGAGGATTTCAAATACAAGCAAATGTTCAGACACAGCGCCATTAAGGCAGTTAACGAGCAAGGCAACGCGAGGTAGAGAGAGGAGGTGAGCGTGAGAGACAATCCTCTCAGTGTTTATCAAAGTGGTCTAATCAGGTCAGTTACTCATCTCTGACGTCACGTAATCTCACACTTGTGCATCCCTACCGCAGACTGATGCCACTTTATGAGCCATTCCTCACTGATAATATTTACCCGGGTGCATTGTTAAATGCATTATATCATCCGGTGATATTAAATCACATGCAGCTCCATCATAAACTAAGTTTGTACCCTAACATCAGGGGAGATAGAATCCAAAAACAAAGTCTAAATTGTGGGGCGAGCGTCTGTGTGGATGAATACGATGGGACAGATAAGGAAACTGAGACTAAGCCAGATGTTGTATTCCTGGGTGTGTCTTTGGAGTCTTGGCTTGGTTTTTCCCGGTTGCTGAGCTAAGCTGTTCGAGCAAAGCATCGTGGGAACTGTCATCTCTGCTGAGCAGCAGATGAAATCAGGTGGTCAACACAGGGGGAAAAAATGTGCTTTTAAACACTAAAAACTTTTCTTCTCAATAACAAAAATACCTCGAATAAGGTGCAATAAACACTCCATTGTCTTTGAACATTTAGACATTTTCTTCCCCTTTACCTTTTTTTTGGTTTTTTGCAGTCTTGGCAGATTTTTTTTTTCTAAACTGAATTATGTAGCAATTTGCTGTGTCTTTGATGTGATAAATTTGAAGCCCTGCTGAAATGTACACAGACTTGAGGGTCTGCGAGAAACCATCAACACCGTCGTGCTGTTCGGCTGTAGCTCACCCCCTTCCCTGCTGAAAACAGAAAGATGAGACTACTGTAGCTGTTGGGCTTTTCTGCATAAACAGTGCTTCATTCAGAGTCCGGGGGCTTCCTGATCGGGGCCGATTATACCGCTGTGGCTAGAAAAATGATGACTATTCAGGAGTGGAGAAGGATGCTGACTGGTAGTAACCTCAGGAAAAGGACAGTGAAATGAAGGCTGGGATTCTGTGTGTGTGTGCGTGCAGTTTGATTAATTATAATGAGAGACTAAAATTAAGAACATTTATCTAGGATGATGTTTCCTCTGTGAAATGTGAAATACACATTACACATGTGCTCATTTTTTCCTTAGGTGCAACAGTGGACTTATTACAATCCCTTCTTTTTTGAGCTCTGAGGAGCTATCGCAAGGATGGGGGTCTGTTTTTTCTCCCTCTCTCGCTCTTTCATTCGATGTGGAAAAATGCATAAGGTTCTGTGGTGTTTGTGGATCAATAGCGTTGCTGTGTTGGTGAGTTCCTTGGTATGGGTGACACAGCTTTGCAGTTATTTGGAATTGAATTAGGGGGGCTGAGGAGGGAGGCAGAGATGATGAAGAGTATCAATCATTCTGTCTCTTGAGTGAAGTTATTTGTGGGTCGACAGAATCTGCAATAATGAAAGTTCACTTGTTCACCACTGAGGGTTTGTGGATAAATTTACTTTCCCCATGACATCAGACCTAGAACGAAGGGCACGCACCCTCAGCAGAGGAAGCACTGTCAATAGAGTCCGAACGATTCTTTACAAGTGTTTGTCCTCATAGCAGAGTTTGTCATGACATAAGCCTCAGGGGTTTGTACTTGCCACGTTTTCCCTGGCCCAAACACAGATGGCTGTGTCGGTTCAATTTTATCGCCCCTTTTAACAGAACTCTAGCTTCTATTATGACTTTCTCCTCATACCTAACTGATGTCTGACACTGTGTTTACCCTTTTTTTCTCACCCTGTTCACGATTGCTTTCACAACCTAAAACGCAGAAATAAAAGGCACAATTACTCCTCTGTTTTTCCTCCTCCCCCCCTTCACACACAAATCCCTTTTACCCTCCTCTTCCCCTTTAATCTGCAGGAGAGTGATCGCCCCAGCACTTCAGAAGCGATTTGATAACATTACAGTGGAACTGCCCTCTCTGCTGTCTCAGTATTAGGCAGCGTGGCTGCGATGGAGAATAGTTTAAGTGAGATTGATTGAACCCAGCTGGTTTGGATTCCTGGTGTTTCAGAGTCATTTGTGCCGGGATTGGCTCATAACCTGTCAATCAGATGGATGGATGGACAAGGAGGTGCAGCAGAGGGTGGGCCTGCGAATGTGGGAGAAGTTAACTCAAATGAGTGAGAGTGCCGAGTAAAGAATCAGCCCGAGTGTGTGGCTAATGCAGGTTGATTCTGTTTAACCAGTGTGCCAGCCATTATGTATGATTAAATATACTGTGGCTGATTTTGGGTTAGCTTCACTATGAGCTTGGCTTCACCTTATGTAAACATCTATTTAACACAGCCACATTAACATTAGCGCCTAATGGAATCGAGCATAAAATGTGTGACTGCATTTTAACACCCAGGCATTTTGCAACCCAAAACAATCAAACCACCAAAATAAAAGGCTGAACATGAAGAAGTGATGCAAGTTATGTAAAAAGCAGGGTATTTAATGCTATCAGGTGGAGAAAACATACAGCAGCATCACTGCTTTTGTGTTAAAGGTCAAGAACTTTAAAAGCCACATCATGATGTGTATAAAATCTAAGAATTAAGAAATTAAGAACTCCAGAACAAAAGGGTGTACTACTGTTTTCCAGTTCAATTTTAAGTTCAGTAGTACTATTCATTTAGGCAGAGTCAACTCATATACATTAATTGGCCACTTTATTAGGCACACCTTGCTAGTACTGGGTTAATTGTTCCTGGAAGCTGAAACCCTTCTCTGAGTTTTTGGTCCACATTGACTTGTCAGCATCACACATGTGCTGCATAACCCATGATGCCAAACTCCCATACCACCGCATCCTGAAGCTGCTGTACAGAATTAACATCTGATGACTATGAGGCATCTGAGTATAGTTTTCATGTTCAAGAAAATAGTTGGAGACGATTTGAGCTCCATGACATAGTTTATTGTCCTGCTGTAAACTGTGGTCATAAAGGGAAGGTCGGTTGGTACTGCTGGGCCCAAAGTGTGACCCGAAAACATCCCCCACACCACCAGCACACTGAACTGTTGATACAAGGCTGGATGGATCCATACTTTCTGAGGTTTTCCTGACCCTACCAGTGTCACACCAGAAATCAATATTGATTGAACCAGACAACGTCCTTCAATCTTCATACCAATTGAAATTCTTCATAGAAGCAGTGAAGCCTTAGTTTCACGTTCTTCACTGACAGAAGGGGCACTCGATGTGGTCTTCTGCTGCTAGATAAGGTCTCAATGTGCTGTGTATTCAGATTTTAGCCCAGAGACCTGTCGCTCACTGCATATCAGTTTATGAAATACTATCGGTAACTATGCCACAGTCGAAGTCACTTTAATCACCTTTCGTCTTCATTGTGATGTTCGGTGTGAATTTCACCAGGTTATTATTACTATGTCTAAATGCTTAAATACACCAGGTTGCTATCGTGTGATTGGTTGATTAATAATTATTTGCATCAATAACTACTATGAACAAATGTACCTAACAAAGTGGCCAGTGTAGGTCTTAGTTTAGTGTGTTCTAAAATAAAAACCAATGAGTTTGCAGCTCTGGGTGCTTGTTGTTTTAGCTCATTAGCTGATAGCATTAATCCACTGATGAGCTTTCAGACTTTTACTTAACCAGAAAAATGAAGTGATCGCTCTCAATAAACCGGACTAGTTAATTGGTCCGCTGTGAAACTGCTCTCTGTCCTGTCACATGATCTGTCTCTATGCGTTGTTTATGATCTGCATAGAGTCTGAAACCAACAAACATTCATGTCCATCCATCCATTTTCTCGACCGCTTGTCCGGGCACAGGCACAATCAAAAGAGGTGTGTCTGAGACCTTAATGAGGGTCGTGATAGATTTATGAAGTCTGACAATTTAAGTAAACCTTTAATAAAGCTCATGAAATAGAAAAACAAAAGGCACTTTAAAGGTAGCAAGTAGCTGCAAAGAGAACGACATCGTGTGGATTTGTATCTGTGCCAATTCAGCCACAAATTGCAGAGGTGGATTTGTGCACTGCACAATATTTTCACACATATTATTGCCAGTAATTGCTCAGCCACCCAACTTCATTATTCCATAGAAAGAGGACCATCCAACACAACTGGCTGCTCTTCACGCAGGTAACACTCTTTACATAAGAGGTTACAGTAATGACACCATGGGTCCTCAGAACCGAAAGATTTGCATACTGATAGAGAACGCCATGCAGACATCCTGCCAATCTCCCTAATAACTAATAACTGGCTTAATTTGAATATCAAGAGAATATTGTGAGGGAGGGAATAGAAACTGCATTACACGATTTTCATCCTTATAGTTTCCACCATCCATGTGGCATTTAAATGAGAAATCAAAAGCGGAGTGATGCATTGGTATTTCTTTATTATAACTGTGAGGACGTGATGCACTGGTGAATCACTTTACCATGTGGAGGAATTAAAACTCGAGTAAATCGCTCTTTTCTATAAACTTGCACCATTTTGTATGTTTGTGTGGAAGCCAATACATTTTTGTTGTTTTTTTTGTAATGAGCTCTCCAAAACATATTCCTTTCCCTAATTAGCGTAAGCTGATCAAGTAGCCTGTTGCAGGATTGCTGTGGCTTTACAGCGAACAAGCAGAGTATGAGCTGATAAATGAGGTGTCTGGCTGTCCGGGCTCCGGTGTTATCTTGGAGCTGCTATGTACAGCCGACTGCTGTGTAGGTGGTGAAGGCAGGTGACAAGAAGAGAGGGAGGAAAAGGAAGTAAGAAGGGGGTTCGGAGGGGAGAAAGGAAGTGACAGAGTGACAGACAGTAAGACACACAGAGGGTGGAGAAGACGAGAAAAAGCAAGGGTAGGGGTGGAAGCCTATGGGTGCCTGGTCTGTCAGGCATGTGATGTGCGATTGGGGCTTTTTTTTCTCTTTCCACTACAGAATATGGTGATATTGTATCTGTGGTGGCACCACACCCCTGTCAGAGGGGAGCTCAGCTGGGTTTGAAGCTAATTAGGCGAACTTTGCTCCTTACCTCCGAGGTGAGGCGAGACCATGCGAACTCGCAGTGATAGGTAACGACAAGCAGCATCAGATAGACTTCACAGCGGATGCTTAGCTGAAGGTGGAGAGATGAAGAAGAAGAAAAAAAACGAAAATGGTGAAAATCATTTCAATAAACATACCTCAGTGCGCTGATGAATAATAGATAAAGAACCATTTTACTCCGAGTTGAAGTATAGTTTCACTTCTTTCATCACAGGATGCATGGCTCTTTTTTTTTAACCTCCATTTTGCAGGATTTTAATAAAGCATGGGCTACAAACTGCCATCTAATGCTTCAGCAATACAGTTTCACTTGGTATAAAAATATTCCGAGGATCTGGCACATTCACAGCATCGTCTGTGTCACTGTGCGGCTGTCAAATAGATTATAATTCATGAGCAAGGAGATGTTCTACATTTTGCCTACCCTTTACTTATCGCAAAATAGCATATTAAGAAGAATGAAATTTGCAGGAATCGTGTGAATGAGTTCTGGGTTCCAATTTAAATCATATTTATGTATGACTAGGGTTGCCAATCATTTATTTTGTCTGTGATATGAGTTAAATGTGTGGTTTTAAATGTGTTGTCTTTCCATAGAATGTGTAGTTTTCCCAAAAAACATGAAGGGCGACATTAAAAGTTTAGTAACTTAATGTGCAACTGCAACATATCCGTTATGTATACATTTTTGCACTATATTCAGATATATTTTTCTATTTGCATGAAATTTTAGAAGCGCTGACACTCTTACAGCATTCACACCCCTGAATAGCTGCATGTTCAGTCTTTAGAGAAGATGACATTGTGAAAGCATTAAAAAACAAGAAACTATGTTTAATCAGGGCTCAGCAGTCTCAGAGAACAAAGGGGTGAATTTAAGAGAATTTAAGCTTGGGAAATTGTCTAAAAGGAAGAGGCAAAGGAAAACTTTACACAATATAAGATGTCAAAACAGACATAATAATACTCCAGTAAGACATAAAAATTCTATGGAAAGCAAAGACGGATCACATGTATTTATTACATGCAATCATGTGGAAAAGAGGGTTTTCTCAGAACTCTGCAGCTCTGCTAAAAAGAGTTTTTTGTAGAACCACCTTTAGTAGCAAAAAGCTGGAGCAGCTGACATCTTTTTTCAACTTTATCAGTTCTCTCACATCTTTGTGGAGGACGTTTAGCCCACTTTTCATTCATTGAGGTTTGCAAATATTTATTTATGCACAGCTCTCTTAACTCATTCACTGCCAGCCATTGGCAGTGAATGAGTTAAACCCATTGACTCATTCACTGCAATTGACGGCTATAGACGCCAATGGCAGTGAATGAGTTAACATTCTGTCACAGCATTTCCATAAAGTTGAGGTCTGGACTTTGGGCCATTACAACACCTGAATTATTTTCGTATCCAGTGATTCTGTTGGAGATTTGCTGCTGTGCTTGTGATCATGACCCAATTGAGTGTTTCTAGAGTACTTTAGTACTCAGAGGCATTCGTGGTGGACTCAATGGCTGCATGATTCCCAGGTCCTGGGAATGCAAAACAAGCCTAAATCCTCACTCCTTCACCACCACGCTCGACAGTTGGTATGAGGTGTTTGTGGCTTGGCTTGTGCAGATGCATCTTTAAAAAGCTAATCCATCTTCCAGTTATTTCTAGAGAGAAAAGGCTTTCTCCTACCATCCTTGCATGCAACCCACACTTGTTCAGTCGTCTTCTAATTATATGTTAACATTTAACATGCTAACTAAGGTCTGTAGAGACTAAGATCTAGCATGAGCTCTTGGAAGATTGTGGCCTTTACCATATATCTAAATGCTCAAGGACAACAACCTGGCAAAACTTCTGTCACACTTGCTGATGATTCATCACTGAAGTGCATTTGATTATCAGCAAATGACTACTACTATCCTTTTGATGCATGCTCAATCATCCAGGTAAGGAAATCCCAAAAAGTTGATTCGGTTCATCTGTAAGATGAACTTTTTGGGGTACTACTATCCTCCACAAAATCCATTCGAAGAGTACTTTTCCACAGTCACACAAATACTGACATATGTTACAAGTGAAGGAACACAACAACATTTCAGGAACAATAAAAGTTTAAACTATTTTCCTGATTCTTTCAAACTGACTTAATTTCTTTCTTACATTCTGTCATTTCCAAGATGAAACAGACATAATGTTTAAAAACCTTTATGATCTGACATTGGGAACAAATATGTACTGAGGAAATGGAACTAGCCCGAGCAGAGACTCCAACCAACGGTGAAGTTTGAAGATGTAGAGAGAAGAGTTGTTTGCATGATTTCCACAGCCAACCATGAAATGTAAAGGTATGAATTATCCAACTAAAGTTGATACCGATCAGGTACCACAAGGAGCAGATCACCGTAACTAAATACTAATAAAAGAAATCTGGCTACAGAAACAAGATCTTTAAAATGACAAATGTTGAACTATAATCCCTAGAATATTGTCTAAATAATAATGAGACTACTCTAGGTCACAGTGATTGCAATTCTGCTTTCCTGGCTTGGCTCATTAGACCGTGTACTGTGTTTATAAGGGAAGAACCTCAAAATCGTAATACACAAAAATTACTTTTTTCTGTTTTCATAGCAGGTATGATTAAGACTCCAGAAAAACGGCACAGGAAGAAAGCTAAAACAAGGTTTGGGTGAAAGATTAGGTTGCAGCTTGTGCAGTCGTATCCAAGAGACCTGCAATAAATCATACCTTCCCAAAGGTTATAATGTTCAGTGTTTGTAAAACTGTTCTTTAGAGGTGTTGCTTGGTCATTTTTGAGTCTCTATTTTCGAGCCTTGTTGGTTTATAAAAAAAGGGGGGAGGTTTTAGTCAGTTACCCTTTTAATCTCTGATAAAATGATGGCTGGGGAAAAATAGGACTAGAAACGTGTTGCAATTCAATAGAAACATAAATTATATTCTTTGAAAATAACTATAAAATGATATTAACAGTTTCAGCAAAACGTGGATGGAACCCTCATTAGAGGAGAGCACATTTTACTGGACTGTTTTTATGACTCGGGGCTATTTTAGCTCAGTACTTTTCCATACTGTCAGCTGCCACATGTGCATAGTATGAATCTTTAAGAAATACTTCCTTTGTTCTTCTATCAAACCAGTTGTTTAACACACAGACAATATAATATCTTATGATTTTCTCACTTGAGCATATGATTTTCATAAAACTTGCTTATTACTTCCGACGTCGCGTGTTGTGATACATGTAATGCTCATGTGATAAGATGACAAGTACATCTTTTTCTTAAAAACAACGATTCAGTGGTCATTTGAACAGTTCTGATCAGTCGCTCACATGTTGCCAGTACACAGGAGGCTCAGCAGAGGTCATTGGGTCTACATCCACATGTACATCAGTGTTTTATAAACAGGGATTTTCTCATTTCCTGTCAACACAACCATTGATTTGAAAATCATCTCCAACTGCATAAAAGAAGAGTCAGCATGCCAGCTTTACGCTACATACGTGTGGACAGGGTCTATAGGCATCCTAGATTAAGGTGCTTCACAGTAAAGGACCTGCTGGCCGAGTGATGGTAACTTAATAAAATGAAGGAACTCAGTAAAAATGAAAAAGAAGGTGTTTGTGCAAATCTAAAGTAATTTATTTCACAAATTATCACCAGCACTGACAGTATACTAAGTACTGGCAGATGGTAAAGCATACACAGCTCCTTTTTTTTTAAAGCTATAGCGCCTATTCCCTTTTTTAAACCAGGTTTTATCCACCTTTTCACTATATACTCTTAAGCCAAAATCTGTAAACCTTGGAAATCCTCAGTAAACTCTAGAGAAAAGCATATTTGCAATAGACTAAACATGGCTTAGCCAGCTCATTATGTTGTGTGGCTCTGTGAGGCAAACCCTGATACTTAAAGGTTCTTGAGTGCATTCAACCATTTGAATCAGCGTGGTTTAAGAAGCACTTACTTTGTAAGCAACACTGTGACATAATAATAACTACAGTGTGCAATTTTATTGTCTACGAAGAAGGAAAATATGTACGCATGGAATATTTTAGAGACTGTTTACGTCACGTCTATGATGTGTTTTCTTTTTGTATTTCTACACTGAGCGAACTCCTCGAGTGTCTGCCAGATTATGTGCCAGTTGTTAGAGATGGCACGTGAGGGAGATAAATGAAAAGAAGCTGTACGAATCACATGAAAGTGGCCGAAGAGAGAGAAACATGGATGGCTGTTGCTAGGTAATAATGATATGTTGAAAGGTGAAAATGAGGAAAAGGTGAGAAAAATTCAGATTAATGTTAAAAAAAAAGGAGTGGAGGAATGAAAAGAAGAGGTAGGAGAGCTGAAAGCAAGGGGATCTGAGGCAACAGTGTCTTCTACCAACAGCACTTGTACAAGCTAAACATCAGAGAAGTCAATAATCAAATACAGGTAATTGAGTGCAGTGTAAACTAGTCAGTGCTCCTCGAGAGGTTCTTTGTGTTTGAGGAGACCCACTGACCTCTTTTCCTCTCTCCTGTCTCTCCGGTGTGTGTGTGTGTGTGTGTGTGTGTGTGTGTGTGTGTGTGTGTGTGTGTGTGTGTGTGTGTGTGTGTGTGTGTTTTGAAGTGTGATGCAGAGGGCTGGCAAAAGTCTGAGATGCACTTAAGGAAAGAGTGAGCGAGGCGATTCACGGGCACGCCTGACACAAGTAGAGGGGCTTGGGGGAGGTGGGGATGAACTTGCAGATGGGCTCGGCGGGGAGCTTGTGCGAGCAGTGGGAGAGCTGAAGCACGACTCCAGTGATCCTCAAAGGTAGGGGAGCCACTCGCTAGCTGAAATATCAGCATCCAATGTGCAAACTTAAGTGAGCAGGCGATATGATATATCAGACTGCCATTGTGTGAAAGTGTAGGTGCATGAGGTCACGCAGTAGTTGAAGGACTAAAATACTGTCTGAAACAGGTTGAGTATATAAATGCCTAAAACCCCTCAATCATATTGATTTGTGCTGGTTAATTAAATACATTTTAATGTGTTAGCTAGTGGGCTCAGATCTGCTATAACTAGGTTGTTATTTGACCTTTAAACAGAACAAACTAGCAAATCAGCTTGTTGTGTTGATATTCATTTGATAATACTGTGTTTACTAAGGGTAAACCATGTTTAGGACTATATTTTGTACAAGGTAGATAACAGAGGGAGATCCAAGTACTTTTCATCCTGTATCAAGTTACAATTACTGGTCAGTACATTATACTCATTGGCATCCACTATCACTGCAACACATTAATGTGCAGCTTACTGATTGATAGACAAAGTGGACAATTCCTATGCTAAATCTTACTTAGCTTCAAGTAGAAGTGGGTGAATCGATCTAAATGCTGGTATTGGTATTGGATCGATACTAGCAAGACAGGATCAATGCTTTGTTTCCTCTAAATTCAGTACACAGCTCAGTGGATTGTGTTAATTATTTTTTTGGAAATGAAAAAATATACCGAAGTTTATGAAAAATGTCTGGAAAGAATTACTACAAACTACAAATGAGAGCAAAGCGTAACATTTATTGACCTAGGAGGGAGTGGTAAATTAGAGGGTTACCTAGGCAACAGGAGGCTGGACCTCAGCTAGCAGGTTGCTTTAAATGCGGTTGGAGCTTTAAAAAACATACAATTATTTAAATTTACAAGGCAACTGTTGTGCCCATGCACTTGCATTAGCATTTGCTTTAACTTTAGACTTTTACATATTTGGTACTGTCCAGTGGGGGTGAGCAATATATCCTCCAAATTATCCCACGGTTTACAGTATAGACAATATTTTGATGATATAGAAAACAAAATACTGTTTTATCTATGATTACTGTTTGCAGACAAAATGCTAATAAAATGACAGACATTTGCCATCTTTCATGACAGACTGCTTAATTTGAAGTGTGAATATTTTGCCAAAAGGTAACAGCAGCAGCAACAGCTTTAAAGGGCAACAGTAGTGACAGAGTCTTATATCCAGTGACACAGCATAAACGCAAGCTTGAAAGTAGCATAGGTAGTGTCTTCCCAGGAAATTTATAAAGCTATAACTGTCTAATAATTTAGTTTAACATGAACTAAGCTAACTTGACCTTAGCCTGCATTAAAAGAAACATTTTACATGAGATAGCTAAGTTAGGGCAAGTTAGAGAAACTAAATGTAGCTGTATTGTGTATTGTGACAATAAACAAGTTGTCCTATCTTAGCTGTCTTAAGTAAACCGTGCTGAGTTTTATGGTCATTTGTTTGCTAAACTTTTTTAAGTACTGTTAACTTATTAGAGTTCAGAGTAACTGGGATGTTGTAACAAGGTTTAAGCAAGGGTTGCTTGTTTCTCCTCCTTGCATGCCTCCATACCCTGACTGTTCTCCAACGGTGTGTTTTTGTCTCAAGTGGTGATACAAGTTTGCAAATTCCACCTTTAGCAGGATTGTTTTGGATATTTTGCAAAGCATTGTGTTTTGTTGGAGGATGTTGAAGTAGCTCCTTTTATACAAAATCTTCATTGACTCGAGACTCTGGCAGTCAGAGCTGTCTGAGCTTGTCTGATTGGTGTGTGCGTGAACCCATGGGAATTCTGTAGTAGTGATATCATGAAATCACACATTTTTATGACAACATTAAAATTATACTATGGCATGGGCACCAGTTTGGCTCGGTGCGTTGACCAACGACCACTTGCTGTGCGGCTGGGGCTAGCCGGCCCGGGTTCGAGTCCAGGCCGCGGCCCTTTACCTCATATCCTCCCCTTTCTCTCTGCCTCCACTTTCCTGTCCTTTCTTCACCATGTCTATCAAATAAAGCTGAAAAAGGCCAAAAAAATTATAATATGGCACCACCCTACTGTCCAACAACACTGATATTTTGATACTTTAAAAAGACTGTATAGATAAGTAGAGATGGACTGATCCGATATTACGTATCGGTATCGGTCCGATACTGACTGGATCGGATATCGGAGAGAAATAAAAAATTTAATCCGATCCAGTAAATATCAAAAAAGCACCTCACAAAACTTGCGACATGGCGTAACTCGACTCATAACCGTAGCGCATCGGAGCAGTATGCATCACGTGATAGAGCGGCTTTGGCATGCAGGACCTGTCTGCGGTCTGGTTGAGCATTTAGAGCCCCGCTACCAAACCGGAATTTCATCTCTGAGAAAGTTATCCCAGAGAGAAGTAAAGCAAGTGTGTAAGTTCATCTCTGAATGTTTGTAAAGCATTCCAGTGTTAAGCTTAACAACCGATATATGGAGCAACTGCCTCTTATTTTCTCTCACTCCCTCTCCTGCTGCTACTTCAATCATGAAACTGATCAATGATCAGCTGATCGGCTTTTCTGTTGCGAGTCCGTCTCTCTTGTTTCTTTATCTCCCACTTCGTGCCAGAAAGAGGAAACCAGCGGCTGAACAACAGCAGCACGTTTAATCTTAATAAGCTGTTGTTAGAATTTATTTAATATTACTTTCTAGACCAGGATCCTTTTCTACACAGCTGACGGCTGGTAACTGTGCAGGGGCGGATCTAGCAAAGTTTAGCCAGGGGGGCCGATAGGGCATGAACAGGGAAAAGGGGGCACAAAGACATACTTTTCATTCTTATTCTCACTTAAAATATCTAGCTTTTAATAAATAATTATCTGAATCTTACACCCAAAGTTTTAATCTGATGTAAAATGTATAGAAGTCCATTACTGTACATAGTAAATGTTAAGTCTAATATACCCTAGTAAGCTATAGTACTTTTTCCTTTGGGAAGGTACGATCTGTGCAGTCTGCAGTTCTGTTGAAGAAAGATGTTGAATCTATTTAAATATTGTAGAAAAATAATTGATTTTTGTGCATTTTCACACTGCATCAAATTAAAGTTGATTATGTCAATTAAGCATCATGAGGTGGGGGGTGGTTCCCTTTTCTTTTTTTTCTGGGAGTTTACAACCCTATTAGTTAGGTTGCTTACTCTTTAAAATACCAGAATAGGGAGGATAGAGTAGGTTTAACTTTATTAGATTGATCAGTATTGCTGAACTATTTTGGGTGCAGTGTATTTTTTGCATACAGGTATAACAATAGCTTTAGTGGGGGTTTTTAAACTTGAGTTTGAACATATACAAAATGCAGCAAGATAATTTAAAAAAAAGTTTTATTGAAAAACACTATATTGGATTCATATCGGTATCGGCCGATATCCAAATTTATGATATCAGTATCGGTATCGGACATAAAAAAGTGGTATCGTGCCATCTCTATATATAAGATGGTAATAGCCTTCAGTTATTGCCACGAGTTTTAGCTTGGATCTCAGTGTGTGTATTACTTCCTGTTTTATTTTGATAGTCCCTCATCTTGTGTACATTATTTTCTATTTTGCTTCCCCTGTCTCATTTAGCTTTTCTTTAACTGTGTGCCCCGGGTGTCTACACTTTGTACCTGTATTTAAACCCTTTGTTTGTGTGTATTCTTTGTCACGTCGTCCCTCGTGACTCCTGCTATGTACCCCTCTACTCTTTGGTCTCCCCGTGTTCTGCTCTAATCTTGCTCTGTGTTTATTTTATCTTTTGCAAGTTACCTGCAATAAAGTGAAAGTGATTTCACATCCTGCTTCCTGAGTTGTGCATATTGGGTCCAAAACCCGCCTGCAGCACAGCATTACATAACATATTCTTTCTATTAGTCAGCAGTGGCGACTTGTGGTGTGCAGTAAGTGCAAATAGATGTCTATTGGGGGAAAAAAGTCTACTACTCAAATTATATATGACATCACTGAACACCTTCTTAGACAGTTTACAGTATTAACAGCTGTTTTCACATCTCATTTTGTCAAACACTTTGTTCATTTTGTACATGATGGTCCATTTAGAATAGACAATAAAGCAGGGTAATGCTTTAGATTTAGTTTATCAATCAACTAAACTGATTAATAAGCCCCAGTTTGTGAGTCAGATCCACCACTTGCACCATGGAATCCAGTGGATGATGTCATCTTTTAATACATATTATGGATCATAGTATTGCTTGGAGTAATTCTATAATATTTGAAACTACTGTTTTGCTGTCAGTTTGCACCTTCATGATGGTTTATTTGCATCAAAATGACTGCAAACTCCTTTCTTCACAGTACACATCAGTGTAGACAAGTGGAAATTTTATGCTCTGACATGGGTAGCCTTCCTCCGTGCCATCCAAAATCACGTAAACATCCCTGCCATATTTTTTGTAATGTAAATGACAGCTGTCCTACTTCTTGCTCTGAAGAATTCAAGTGCTAGGGGCATGGCCCCATCTTCTCTACTAGTAATAAAATAAGACAGCGAGGGCACGCTCGGCACAATGGCTCCTTTGTGTTCAAGCAAACAAAAAGCACAAAAAAGGATAGGAATGTTAAGTGAAGTCATGTAAGGTTAAATCTGTTTGCAAAAAGCATAAAGTCACAAAATCTTTACACTGCATGCTAAAATGAGAAGAAAAATAATATCCCTGACCTCTTGTCTCGATATACTACTCCTCTTCTTTCTCTTTTATCCCACTCAAACAGATCTGATAGACACAACAGGTTTGCGCGCAGATCAAATGTGTCACCAGTTTGCCTTCCTTCACAGATGATCACAGCAGAGGTAACTGAGGCCGCTTTGCCACAATCGCCAGTCGTCAAACAGAGCCAAATGGTGGAGCCAGAGAAGGGAGGGGAAAGCTAATTGAAAGCCAAACACTCCACGGCCCTCTGGGTTCACCTTCTTTGTACATGGAACGTGCCGAGTGCTCTGTATTTATGGGGGAAAATCAGATTCTACAAATGACATGGAGCCCCCTCCAATGGTGCTGGAGCCTCCTCGTGCAGCACGGTGCGTGGTGCTGAATGCAGCAGGAACAGCTTGGCTGTTCCCCGAGGAACAGACCTGCCGACTATCTGCAGCTGTGCTGAGAATTGTCATTTTTAAATATTCACATATTTAATCAGCTGAAAGGGCTCTCACAACACACGCACACACACACATCGGTGTAGGTGGAGGATGTGCTGTAGGGTTTGCTGGCAAGAAAAATTATTTATACTGGGATTAGTTTTTATGACTGTGATTTAGGAGAATTTGTTAACAATTAAGAGTTTTGTTGATCTTTATCTGAGAGCAGCATTTTTATGCATTACACATCACACAAGTACATACGGAAGGATGGTTGACGGTCATATTTATTTTATTTATAACAGAGTGATTATGGCAATCATCAGTCTGCTTTTCTTTATCAGTGTTACTGCAGCAGTTAGTATTGAATGGCCCTGATGTGTTCACGAGCCATTAGCAGGGCCACTTTAATCTCAAATATCAAAACCTAATCTCTCAAATTCTTAATCTGCCTCTGCAACGTTTAGAAGCGATGTGGCTCCTGAGTTGACTCAAAATCCAGACAAGAAATGTCAGAATCTTCTGAAATTAAAAACCAAGTTTTGCAAATATGGGTTGACATCATTCTAAAAAGAGGTCTGATTTAGTGAGCGCACGTTGCCTTGAGCAAAACAAAATATTTGCTGAACTGAAAGGGATGAATCATGACAATATCAAGTGGAAATTAACACGTAATACCTGACCTCCTTTTCATTGTTTTAAGGCAGGTACTAAATGAAAGCGATTGTTTGATGAAAACCATTATAACTGAATGCAGCTTTCACCCAGGAGGATAAACATGCGCACTAACAATGTGAAGCTGCCGAATGTTTCTGATACTCCGGTGAGATTCCGAGGCAGCATCAATTAGCTGTGCGCGTTGCTTTGACCTGTCACTGGGATGTCTGAGCACCTTTTATCATCGTGCACAGTGTGGAGTGTGAGAAGCATCAACTTTAATCATGTATTGTTGTTTTTCTTGGTTTTGTTTTGCTATTTTTGTGTTTTTTTGCTGCTGCTTTTTTATGCCGGGGTAAAAATATGTCCCTGTACCACGCAGAGGCCCCAGAAAGCCATGTTGTTTACTGCCGATTAACAAAGGGAAAACTGTGACACCAGTTAATGTGAATGAGGTGCCACAATACCACAGCAGGAACACGGAAAGAATTCCAAAGCGGCAGGTCTGAAATAAAGAAAGAGAGGCACAGCGGAGGAGAGAAAGACGGCAAAATATGGAAAAATTGAGGGGCGGGAAAAGAGGAAAACAGTGACATACCCCCCCATCGATTGTCACTGACAAATCCCGCTTAACACAACATAGTGAAAGTGCTTGGGAGCGTTGCTGGTGAACTCTAAACAATTATAAGACTGAGTAAGACCAGAACTGAAGGTGTTTTGCAGACATGTTTTAATGAATTCTTATGTAACAACCATTACAATGCTTTACACCAGAACTGGGACACATTTGGATCAGTTACAAAGATGCAACTGCTGGGTCGGATTTCAAGTTTACAATGTGGTGATCAAGTGTACTTTGTCTGTACAAGTAGTAGATAATGTAAAAGTAATCCTGAAGTAATGAGGAACTACATATTATGGTTCTTTGCTTTAATTGGGGGAAATTGCTCAGGGAGTGGAAATATGATTGATTTTCACATAGTTAGTTAGTCATATTTAGTACTACCTAATGAGTCATTGACGTTGCATCTCTCAGCTGGTTCTTTAGAAAAAATGAAACCATCAACGAAAAAGTTCAGAAGTTGAAGCTGAAGTTAATGACTGACTAATTAACAGGTTTTTCCTATTTTGTTCCTAGTAACTATGCAGTTTTATCAGTGGATTTATTTTTGATAATTCACATGGCATTACGGCCATTGTCACCCATGAACTCTGCAAATGCAAATGAAATAAAATTGAGACCCTCACACGAGTATGCCGGACTGGAAATCCTCCATTTCACATAAGGAGGTTGCAGAGTGTGCAAAACGCACAACGTACCACAACTTCTCGATTAGTGTGAATCTATCAGAATATCACCTGATAGATAGTAGAATATCTATCAGAGCCTATCACCTGCATTTGGATTCTCACATGCTCCTCCATCAGGCGCTCTTTGCTGTGCACGTGTAAAAAAGTGCTACTATCCTTAAAAAAGAAAACCTACATCCCGGCAGGTTTTTAGCATCTAACGTGACACACACCTTCATGTGAGACTGTGAAGAAGGTGCCAGCCAGTGAGGATCCTTTTTCTTACTCGTTAGTGATGCTTTTAATAGCAACAACGAACAAGAAACCATTAATGGACAGACTTCATTCTCAGACCAGCAAATGCTTCTTACAACCAGCTGCTGATTGTAAGAAGAGAAAACTAGTGTTCCTACTTAGATGTATTAAAAAATATCCACATGTCCCTTTGTAGGGCTTATTTTAGTGCTTTTTGTTATTTTAAATCAAACAACAGTTTACCTGCTAATAAAGCTTACACATTCATGTTCTTGGTAAGCTACTGTCATAACACTTCGTGGCTCGAAGTCAAAGTGAAAAAAAAATTTTTTTAATGGCTTCTGTGCTCATTTACGGCTAGTCTGCCTCTGTCTGTTTGACGATCGCACGTTTAGTCAGACACAGCTAACAACATAATAACTGATCACAGCAGAGGATCCTTCGAACTGATCCAATCTAGCACTGAAGGAATGAACCTAACACTAATTAGCAGGTATTTGTGTCTGTTCGTTGCACTCGTACATTTTATGGATGCAGATTACTAACTAAGCTTGCTAGTGTTAATTGACAGCTTAGCACTCCATAATTTCTAAAGCAATTTCGGCTAACAAAAAAAAAATGGCCTCAAGTTGAAGTTGAATATGTCATTATCTGAAGCCTCAATCAAAAGTTGGATATTTTGATCTGCTTCTTTGCTTTCTTGCTGAGTTAAATGGAAAGGGCTGGTAGCATTCTGGTGTCTGTTTGAAGCTAAACAAGCAGCTGGTTGGATTAGCTTTGCATGAAGACTCGAACCAGGGGACAGCTACACAAGCTGTGTATCCAAACAAGAATTAAACTGTTAAGCAGCGAGCTTTGGAGGTGGAAACTGGCAGATTTGGGTAGTTTGGGGCAGAGCCAGATAGCTGTTTCTAGTTTTTACCCAAAGCTAACTAATTGCTGGCTTTACCTTTAATATAAATGGACAGATGTGGGGGTGGTATCAGTCCACCTAAATGCAAAAAGTTGTTTATGTATCAACATGACCTACACATTTATGGTGAACCCAGGAAAACCGCGCACAGCTTGACCAGGAAAATCCTTTTCTTTACTCTCTTTTTTTGTTTCTGCAAACATTTTGGAAGAAACTAATGAGAAGTGACACAACAACTAGCACAAGCAAGATGACACATCTTCCCAACATTACTGTGGGCAACATCACTTCTACATTTTTCTAATATCCTAAAAATACACTTTAAACAGGATGGGAGTCTGCCAAGGGATCAAACAGGCGCAAGTGGTGCACCAGCTGGTACCATGGAGAATACCTTGCATTCCTGTGGCACACTCTGCACAGGTCAAAGGATTAGCGGGGTTGTTAGTGACAAAGATGAGTAACAGGAAGAAAGAGGTAGGTAGAAAAAAGTGGTTGCTGTTGTTTGAAGTGATTTAAGCTCCTTTCATACTGTATGCCACAGCGTTTTGGAAACACCTGAAATATCTAAGGTGTTTTCTCTTCTGTAGATGAAAAGCATCATTACACGCTTTTCATCTCCATCGTTGATTATTATACTACAAGAGCTAAAGTAAGCAGGCAGCAGATATCCTCCATAAAAATGTCAAAAACATATTTTTGTAGGTGCTTAAGCTTTCTGCAAATTTTATTCTTTTCCATCGCCAAATAAAAAAGAACAACCGTATGTCTGAATCATGATACAGTGAGCTTACGTATAACAACAGCATGACATTCTACATCTTCTACTATAATTAGGTTACTTTTTCCTGTCCCCAAGGAACCCAGTGCCAGTTGGATGAATATGGCCTATTATTTTCCTCTTCTGCTTTGCTCTCACTGGATGTCTATCACCACACCTGAACAAATAAGAACCCAGCTCAGTGCATATCACTCCTGCTGGGAAACTGGCACCGAGTTGCAGTCAGTTGGTGGGGATTCTTCTTTAAGTCCTGGCTGAAAATCAAATCAGCTATGAAAAATGCAATCGCACCATGTCACCAGAACAAACCTGAATTCTGGAGGCTCCGAAAATTTTACCATATAAATGTCAGATGTTTCCCTTAACTTTCTTTATTGTGGAATAACGAGCTTCTTTTTGCAGTATGAGTGGTGGAGCAAAATTAAAGTTTCATCTAACGACCGATCCAAATAACAGACAACATCATCTAAATAGGCTTAAATACTTTTAACTGTGGAATTTCCCCATTCAAAATGAATTATTAAATAGTCTAATAATTACGATTAGTGCTCATTTTCAGTTCCATGTATTTGTTTTTTGGACTCTTTAGAGCTTTGCATGATTCACAGTTCAACAAAATACAAGGTGCAAGCTCTCAGTTCATCCCACTGCCTGAAACAAGCCAATAAGGCTTCTGTCTCACTCCCTTTAAGCCAGCGTTCTTCTGATTGGCTCCCATATGCAAATTAAAGATTAGTGCAGCTAGTGAGTGGGGCTTCTGTGCTCACAGCCAGAGCTGTAAGCCTGATAGGAACATATCAAGGTTATGGACTACCACTGGCATACAGACCGTAGAAAGAGTTCAAAAACTGTGTGAAAGTGAAAATCTAGAGCTATTTGAAGCTTGTATGCAAAACCCATTAGAAATGTTCGAATCTGAACAATATACAAGTGAAACTACAGAAAACTTGAAGTTTAAGTCATTTGTGTGAAATATGAACCTTAGAAATATAACAGTATCTCATACATGTAAGTTTTCTTGTTGTTGCAGTGAGTAAATCAGTCTGCAATACAGGCGGTATAGCGAAAAGAAGAGACTGTCCTGAGACTGAAGGACCATGATTCCAGGACTGATGTGGCTGAAGTGCTGCTGAAGTGTCCCTGAGAAGGACTTTGAATTTCTTTGAGCTCCACACGCAATGCAGCGTTGCTCTTCCTGCATTCTGCTCTGTTGCACGGAGGGAAGCAACAAAAACAACAACAACAACAACAACAACAAAAGAGACGCTTCCTATGGGAGATATAGGGGATTGATGTAACGCTGTCAGTTTGACCACTCTGGAATCAACAATGGTGTTGCGATCAATATTTTACATGCTTACTTTCTCCTGGAGCTTAAGGGCGAAGTTCATGTTCATGGGCCACACTGACGAAACAGCCTGAAAAACAAACAACGAAATTTCTAAATTATGAAATTAGGGGGTACTGTGTTGGCAAATAACTTCTTGTTTAAAGAACACTGCTTTTGTCTTTATTTGTTGTTGTGTCACTGATAAATGCCTTCTTTAACTTTAAAGTGAAAGCTTAGCTAATCGCTAACGTGTGTGGCAGGATTTCAAAGAGCTAAAAGCTAACAATGTAGCCAGGGAGGGGAATTCACCGAACGTGTTCTAAATGGCACCTTTTACATGTGATCCATTGCTATTTTAGATGCATTGTGGCTGCTTTAAAAAAGAACAAATTACAGAGGGAATCTAGAAGTAGGTTGACTTTTAATTTAATGCTGTAGCCCCTGTGTTTTCTCTGCATACCGCTTGTGAGGCCACACCTTTTCCAGTAAGGTAACAGTTTTCACAGAAACTTATTGAAAGATATGGGTGAAATTAAAAGGCACGGTTTGCAAAGGGTTGTAGTAGAAGAAAAGGCATTAGGAGTGCTATACTGGATTTGCAGGCTTACCAACCTAATTTAATCATGTCATCTATATTAGGACGGGTTTACCTGTGCAGTTGCAAACCAGCTTCACTGGTTGGAAAGGGAAAGATGGCTGAAGAGATATGAATTATCCTTTTTGTTGCTTTGTGGCACTAATTTGACACTTGACGGTATTCTTTCACCAGTTTTCGCCTCTCTGTGAAGCACATTCTCTTGAACTGTACAGGTGAACACCAGCTCCTGTTATCCACTTCTGTTGAAAAATAACAAAAAAGAAATCTGTAATTCCTGAAAAATGAACAATGACAAAGCTCTTTCCTGTTCTTGCAGAAATGGCAGGCAATGGCGGCTTTAAAACGCCATATTTTTGGGGTGCTTTTGTGTTTCTGAAAGCTCAATTTGAATAATAAGCTGAAAAGTGCTCTTTAATGGTTGGCATTCATAGTATCCATTCTCCGACGTGATTAAGGAAAGAAAAAAAAACCCTCAAACGTCTATCAAGGTGATACCGGTTAAATCCTCTCTTCTTCTTCGCACGACGCGTTGCACACTATATGAGTCGCAGGTGTAATCAAACTTAATGATAATTCTACCAGGTTAAAATAAGTAAACATGGGCGGAATAGAAATATTGCAGCAACATAAAGATTCAAGGCTAACTCGAGAAAATTAAGCAGCTTGTCCTCCATTTGCTCTATTTGGATTCATCTCGCAAGAGATAGCTATCAGCTCAGTGATGTAGGTAGGATTTATTTATTTATTTTCACCTTTTATTTATTTATATGTAGTTTTAAATACCACCCACGTCTGCTCCACATTCCTCTTGTCTCCTCACTCGTTAAGATCTAGGCACTGCAGCACCGCAGCTGACAGTCTTTTACCTTTGTGATTCATAGATCCAAAAGCCTTACATACTGCTTATTTACTCCTGTAAATGTGAGTTTATGCCGAGGGTTTATATTTATATTTATACATAAAAATGGATTTTTGAGGGTGGAAAACGAGTTCCCAGATATACACCAAAACACCTGCAGCAATGAGAAATGTCTATCACATGTTGTGATCAGTTCCAAACGGGGGATTTGAAACGTCACAGAATGATGTTGAATGTTTAAAAGACAAAATGCACCTGTAAAACAACCCAGGAGCATTTGGTGAAATGTATAAGACGAATATTGAAATTGTGAAACTACTGAGAATGTTACAAAAACCAAAAAAAATCCTCAGAGCAATCTGCTGAGCCGCAGCGAAAATAATAACTGATCATGATAACTAATCATGCCCGCGAGTTAAATTTAATAGATGCAGTCTGGGTCAATTATTCTAAAACACTCCAGGGATTATGATTAAACACTTCTGCTCTCACAATGAGTGAACCACAGAACTACTCAGTTGCCTGCGCTCTCTTGGATCAACTTGTGTCTCGGATGCTGAATTACAGAAACCTCTGTAGAGGCTACAGAGAAGATGAATCTGCACTGCAGCTTCCAAAAGGCTTCCCTCTGCAACACATCTTTATTTAGAACTGCAAGGAATCCACATAAAAACCAGAGAGCCGGAGAATGAAAAAGAGAGACGTGAAGAGAAACAAGAGACACGCAGCCAGCTTGAAAGCAACCAGGTGATATTATGTCAGTATATTTTCTGGAATGGATGTAATATTTTTACTTTGTGAAACAGAGGGAACTCGTTTTTTTAGTGCAGCATCGAAACAGAATCACTTGCTGAACAAGGACATCTATAGGTCACTCAGGATAATGCAATAATCATGACAGGCTGAGTGTTTTTGAAGACGAATAAAGGGCAGTTTTTACAACATATTTGAAAAATCTGTTGTTTTCTTTTGATATTAAATAGAAAAATAAATGCACATTTGCGAAGCCGTTCAGTGCATCACATTAATGGCCGGGCTGTGGGTGCCTAACGAACTGGTATATGTATCCCAAACTGTCCCTGTCGATCAAAACAAAAGGTCACTGAAAAAAAAGGAATTATCATTCTCCAGTCTTGCTCATGGGTCACAACCTGCTGTCCCTTCCACTCATGTCCTCATGGCTCACAACTTGTATGACAAAAGTGATTCATGTCCTCCAATATAGTCTTATAGAGAGCGGAGGAGCAAGGGTAGTGCACACTAGCCTCCCTTTAAGCTGCTGTTTTTCTCGAGGGGATTTGGAAGGATTTTTACACTCCAGACTGAATGGCACACTTCAGTAGGAGGAGCGGACATGCATGGACTAAAGCTACTTAGTCAAAATGGCACATTAACTAAAAAAGAAAAGTGTTCTTTGATGTCCCTCGAGGAATTAAGTCACGTAAACATGATTGTTCACCTCATTCAGGGATGTATCACAGGACACACCCAAATCGGCTGTGAATGTGCTTTATTTCTTTTGTTTGTGTGTGTGTGTGTTTACTTTTTCCCTTTCCTACTCACAAGTTACATCACACACCACAAAGACCACTTGATGTCTCTCAGGGCTCTTATTCAACAAGAAGCACTGAGGCGCCCTTTTCAGGAACACTCATTTGCCTCATCATGCTCAATCAGTGCATGTAGTGGTTTTGATTTTGATTCAAGAGGCGCTTTGACCTTTCAGACCTGAGCGAAAACGATGAAGAGCTTCTAAAATAATAATATTAAATGTTGTTTAATAAAGTTTTGAAGGTTTACCGTGGAGCCCTTACATGTTTTAGGCTATTGGCGTGTGTAATGTAAGGGCAGATTTAATACTGAGGTTTGCTGAGTTCTAAAATGCGTAAATAAAAAACGATTTTTCTGTTTCGCACAATTATGCACGTCCTCGATCCTGCCATTAGGAAACACTGCCTCCAATCAAACCTCAACGCCTTTTCTCTTCATTCGCACCCTCATGTTAAACAAACCACCGAGTCTTTAGAGCTCTTGACAGTTTGTGAGATGAATTAATAAAGGAACACATTCTTTTATCCAAGCACATCCCTGTAGATCTGTTTAATGACAGCTGTGGATATTTAACCGTCCTCCTCAAACAGAATTATTTCAGTTCTGCTTGAGCCCGCTCCCACAGTTCATTACTATTGCATGGCCCGTGGCCACTTTTACTCATCAAGACAGCATTACATTATTTACAAACTGGAAACAATTGAGGCGGCGATGTATTACGCGACTGGGAGTCACCCATTAAAAACCTAATCCTGAATTATGAATGAGTATTTCATTTACTATGCCACGTTTCATTAAGCACTTTTAAATGGCGGTGCTGACGGTGTACGTAAGGGACATTTGTTGGGATACTGTTTCTTTCAGGAAGACGACAAGAGGGCAAATTCAGGACAAGTTTATTTGACTTGTCCTGTTCAGGCAAAGACAGCTTACAAAATGTAATGGGATTGAAGGATTTCAAGCCGAGCCTACAATGCTGCAGGGATCTTAGGTGTAGAAAGGATGAGCAGACTGACAAAGAGAGACTCAAGACAACGTCAGTAAGATTAACTGATAGCCACTGAGGAGGCTGTTAACTGACTTTAATGGCCCATGTCATGATTAGGATTCCCTCTACTAACTGTTTAGGCTTGATATTGTAAAGTGAAACCACATGCTAGCTCATAAAACATTTTTTGTTCAATGTTCCTATTGGATTTTATTATTGGCCAAAAAGAAGATGTAAATAATAAGATTTTATCTTGGGAAATGCACTCGTTCGGCATTATATCTACAAGTGGTAGACACGAGCCTCTGTTCCCCACAATCCCTTCAGTTTAAATCTATTTTTAAAGGACTTCCCTCCAGGTCCACGTTCAAGCCAGCTATCCCTGTGCTGGTTCAGATTTATGTCAATGTTAGAGCTCGTTCCTCTGAGGTTCTCTATCAGGGGGCACGCTGTGTACACAGAGTATATAGACTATATTTTAAAGAATTGTTGTAACAAAATCGCTAAAAAAAGTCACATCATTATGTTGGCTTGATATATTTCATATATTTCAAGCATTTCTTGTTTCTAACACCATCCTGATACAATGTTGTATTGAATGTACAGCATTAATGTCTATTCTGAGTAATTACCTTCACCTGCAGTTGGGAAGTCTCTAAAGACTGAAAATTCTTTTTCAGGAGATCATAAATGTTCTACAAAATTTCACGGCAATTCTTTTCAAAAGCCAACTTACCAGCCTAGACGGCAACGATTTCACACTCATCAGCCACTTTGTTAGGTACACCCTGCTGGTACCTGGTTAGGCTTTTACATTCAGAACTATCGTAATTCTTCATGGTGTACATTCATCAAGGTACAGAAGAGGATTAGGATCACTGGAAAAAGAAAAAGAAGTGGGGACGTTTTTTTTCTTCAAATCCTAGGGGGAAAAAGATGTCCACACTTTCTTTTTTTTTCAGTGGCCCTAATCTTCCATATCAAGGTGCTGGAAGCATTCCTCAGAGATTTTTGTCCGTCTTGACATGATGGCATCACACAGTTGTTGCAGATTTGTCAGCTGCACATCCATGATGTGAATCCCAAAGCTGCTCCTGGATTGAGATCTGGTGACTGTGGAGGCCATTTGAGTACAGCGAACTCATTGTCATGTTCAAGAAACCACTTTGGTTCATTTGAGCTTTGTGACATAGCACATTATCCTGCTGGAAGCAGCCATCAGAAGATGGGTACACTGTGGTCATAAAACAGATAGGAAAGCTGGTCAGCGACTATACACAGTTAGCCTGTGGCATATAAACAATTTCCAGTTTGGCACTAACGGGGCCAAAGTGTGTGAAGAAAACACAATATCCATTACAGCACCACCAACAACCTTTCATGTTGTTAACAGCAAATCCTGACCCTAGCATCAGAATGTCACAGCAGAAATCAAAGCAACAACATTTTTCCAGCCCTCTATTGTCCAATTTTGGTGAACTCATGCAAATTGCATCCTCAGATTTCTGTTCTTAGCAAACAGGAGTGACACCCGGTATGGCCTGCTGCTGCTGTAGCCCATCTGCTTCAAGGTTCAGTGTATTGTGCACTGATAGATGCTCTGTATACCTTGTGTGTAGAACGTGGCAACTGGAGTTAGTTGTATTCCTTTCAGCTCAATGCGGTCTGGCCATTCTCATCTGACCTCATCAGCGAGTCATTTTCTTTCCCTGTGAACTGTCAGTCACTGGATATTTTCTCTTTTTTGGACTGTTCTCTGTAAACCCTAGAGATGGCTGTGCAGGAAAACCCCAGAAGATCAGCAGTTTCAGAAATACTCAGACGAGCCCGTTTGACACCAGCAACCACGGCACATTCAAAGTCACTTAAATCACCTTTCTTCCCCATTCTGATTGAACTTCAGAGGCTCATCTTGACCCTGTCTACATGGCTAAATTCATTGAGACACCTGAGTAGATATGTGTATTAACAAGCGATTGAATAGGTGTACCTAACGAAAGGGCAGACAAGTGCATGTAATATTAAATTTGTTGCATTAAAGGTGCTTGGATCCCTTTAAAACAACATGATACGTCACTTTAAACATCTAGATACACATCATACATTTTCCAAAACTGTTTACATATGTGAAGCATTAGGTTGGATACCAGTTGTAGATATCCATCACACCTATAAGCTTTCAGAATCGTTTTATCTTTTATAAAGACCAATGCCAGTACACCAAGTCTGTCCTTTGGGACAAACTGCAAATCACCTGTGATGGTATCACAGGCATCCTGAGCAAAATATCTTTCTACTTCAATAGATTACAGGAGGAGGGAGCCATGGCTGCCATAACAAATCCGTCTCTCACCTAATTCATTTGTTTACTATTTCCAGAGATGTAGCTTTTAATGTAGTGCGTTGCAGATACGCATGGCTCCTGAGATAATGTAATCAAGCTTTAAGGATGCCAAGCTTGTTAAAATTTCAAACCTTTAGGGTTGGCAAAGACAGCACGATAGGAGTGCATCAAACCATAATGGATGAAAAAATAAAATCGAAACTTACTATATATACCCGAACACTTAAGAGAGCTCATAAACAGTTTTGGGAAGCATTCTGGGGATGCTCAATTTAATAAAGAGCTGAGAGAAAAGAGTTTTTGGAACAAATAAAAACACGCTGATGATTTCTCTCTTTGTTTCCTCCCCTCTCTCTATCTCTCTCGAAAGAATTTGTCACTTTTGATAGTTTGATGAATCTCAGCCAGTGATGTCAAACAGCACAATTAGCATACATTTCAGTGATTAGATCACATCAGCCTCCTTGGAGCTGTGACTGTGGAGATGAAATGTTTGAGCTGCGCAGTCACGTAGAGTAAAAATGATGGATGCCCATTTTACTTGAAAAAATATGATATGTAGGAAGAGAAATTACAACTCTGGCTAAATTGTCTGTTAATTGTTTTGTTTTTTTTAAAAAGAGGAAGAACTGATAGCTGCGTATGCAAAAACAGTTTCTTTTCTTACAGCTACAATGAGCTCAGGCTTTGTTTGACAGTTACAAAGCAGATGCTACACCAGAGGTGTGGCGAACTGAGAGAATGAGCTCATCAACACCAGAGGGTTCAGAAACTTCCTGAGGTACTGTAGCTGACACGCTAGAGTTGAGCTGGGGCTGGGATATTAGCGGGCTGGCTGCAGAGGAGGGCGGAGTCCCACTGACTAATGCACACTCAGAGGTCGGGGAGCTGTTAATTGCCATGCAACATCTCAGTTGCGGGAGCATGAAGCACTTTAGGGACTGGGGCAGTTCAAATAGTTGGGAGTGCGACTGCAATTCAATCAAAGTAGAAAATGATGGCAGCCTGGCCCTTGACCAAAAACAGATTGGAGGCAGGTATGTCATTAATTACACATTGTTCATTTTGTTCTGGCGGTGGACTTTTTGTCTTTTGGTAAATTTGTAATTTGCAGCTGCCAAACTCACGTGAGTTTCATTTGTAAAGCTCTCCTGTTCTGGATACAGTCTGCGATCCGCCGGGACCTGCGAGCAGCAGGGTTCCTGCTGCGAAGGCGAAGTCCATAGCGCTCTATTGGCTGTGCTTTCACAGACCTACAGGGGAACTCCATTCCTCGTTAAGCAACAAACCACCACCTGTTCTCATTTCATCTCTCCCGTCCTCGCTGTGCCTCTTGGACCACTGGTGAAGGGCAGACACCCAGGTACTCCATGAGGAATGGAGGCAAGTTTCCCATTCAAAACATTCCCCATCCATTTCCTGATGGCTGCCACCTGTTCTCCCACCCTCAAGCCCCACACCCCTCCCAACACCACACCGCAGCCCCAGGCACACACACACACACACACACACACACACACACACACACACACACACACACACACAGCTCCCAGCTGAAGGATGGGCAGATTGTAGGATGGAATGAGAGTGCATTGTCAGTGTCACGGGGGGCAAAGGAGAGAAAGAGGTGTGACTCTGTGCTGCTCGATGCCCCTCAACTTCCAGATGTCACTCTTTTTAATGACATAATTATGACCGTGTTATGACTCCCCTTGGCCTTCAGTCAGTTCTGGAAACCACGCATTAGATACTAGCACGAAATGCACATAAACACACAATTCCTGCATATTATTAATATTCTCACTAGTCAATGTCAGTGTGGCTATGCCACTGAAATTGTAACAATGTCTTTCTGAAAGATAGTTTATAGGATTCGCAGGTAGCTGATTTACATTTCCTCCTGCTGCCAGATAATATCTCACAGAACAGCATAATAGTGATAAGAAAATAACATTTTTTTATCACATAATATGTGATGCATGAAAGAGTCTAACAAAAGGGATTACTTTGTGAGTGTCAAATGGTGAAAGATTATCAATCAAATATCAAAGTGGCCAGCTTCTTCTTTGCTTACACCCTGGAGCTGGGGCCATCTGGAATAGCCATTTTCTGGTCATTAACCATGCTCGCTTCTCAAGAATTCAGAGTTCTTGCGCCTGTCTGTAACAGTGACTTGAGCTGGTGACTCCAATCTTCACCATTTGAACCACTTTGTTTGTTAAATTCAGCTTGGTTGGGAGACACACTGCTTTTAGAAATGGATGGTGATGAAAGGCAACCCAGAGGCATACAGTGTGAGACACCCAGAGTGGTAGTTTCCAGGCCAAATTCAGCAAACATACCCTCCACGAGTACATAGGAAACTGTGAAGAATGATCACAGTGAATAGCACGATGAGCTGTTGTTTCAGTGGAGACCTGCTAATGATGAAGGCAGTCCTGTCTCTAACAGGGCTAATTGGGGTTCAGAGGCGCCTAATGTATGATAGATGGGGAAGGAGAGGGTCTCAGTGGTGTATGGCACTGCTGGCATGAGATGACAAGCATTAATAGAGCTGAACCTTTCACTCTGAGCTGAAAGACATCTGTAGCCAGCAGGTAACCTCAGCTTTATCATTACAAGCTAGACCTACTGATGCTCTCCTGGCATGACAATTTAAAGCGATATATATGTTTGCTGGCTAATTCAAGCTGTCAACATCATCCCTGTTTGTAGGTGAAAAATGGGTGCACCACGCAGTGCACCAGATGGCAGGAGCGCATCATCAATCTGAGACAGCAGACACTTGATGGATGGAGTCTCCAGAGTAAACAGTTTCAAACTAAGAACCACACAGAAAAGAAGAAGGAAGAAAAAAAGGCTCACAAATGAGCACTTTTGTCCCAAAAGAGAAATGCAAAAAACATATTTTAGTTTGGGGATTAAAAAATTTCACCCAAGAATCAAAAAAGTCAGTAAGGGATCCTGATATTAGACTCCAGCTGGTGCTAGAGGTTAGCATAGTCAAAGGCAAGTCAACAAATAACGATTTTCATGATATAAATAGTAATACCGATCTATTGAAAACAAAGGAGTTGCATGTGTTAGAGCATTATCACCCAACTCTTATTATTTCCATCCCTTTTTAAAATAGCAGAGTTTAGATACAAACTGCTGCTGAGTGGGCAGCGCCTCTAATGCACCAACCAAACGCCCCGTGCTCACCATTTCACACCTTTGCAAGGAAACATTGTAGCAAAAGTGTATAGCAGGTTTTTGGTAGCAACACGAAATCTCTAACATCAGAAATCTGTATATGAACATATATATGAACACAGCTTGCAGAGTGGCCTTTGGTTATCACTTGAAGGGGCCAGCAGCTAAATGTAAGCTGGGTGAGGTTTCCACTATTCATTAGTGCAGCAACAATATTTTCCTGAATCTACTTATTTAGTAAAATCCGTATGGAAGCCTGTTTCTGCCACTAAAAAACAAAAGAAAAAAAAGGATGCATCAAATTTCGAGAAAATAACTTGAAATTTTAACTCATTAACTCGAAATTTTGAGAAAAGTAACTCAAAATTTCGAGTTAGCGCTGCCAATCAGTAATCTACGTGAATGACGGCATTTCCTTGTTACCCGGAAGCTGAAGCCCATGCTACAGCTAAGCTACCAGTATTACAGCCAGTCATAAATGTACAAATTGCTGATTATTTTCAGCATGGCTTCACAAATGATGAAATCCTTGTGTTACTAGCTGAATCACATGGCGTTACTATCACCAAACGTACTCTCGAAAGCGCCGATTTGTTGCGATCCAGTTTTTATCTATGTAGATTACTGATTGGCAGAGCTAACTCGAAATTTCGCGCAATTTTTCTCAAAATTTCGAGTTAATAAGTTGAAATTTCGAGAAAAATAACTCGAAATTTCAATTTATGGAAGCCCGTTTCTTTTTTTTAGTGGCAGAAACGGGCTTCCATAAATCAGAGATGCTGTTAGGCAGACTTGCTGTTAGAGATTGCCTGAGCTAGCCTTCATGCTAAGTAAGGTAAACTAAAAATGGCTAGTGGTAGTTTCCCACGCACCTTTTTAAATACTAATGATGTCAATTTACTCATACACAATGAAAAGAAAGCCAATAAACATATTTCCTAAAATACTTTTGAATGCAGTTTTTTCTGCGTAGCAGAGATATTCTTTTGTAGTCCACTTGCTTTGCATAGAAAACAGAGACACATATTTGTTGGTGAAGAAAAGCATTTAGGCGGACTCTCTTTAATGCCGGAAATATGATCCCAAATATGAAAAAATGAGCAGTTTATCATTTCAATTTTGGATTTGCTTGGTAATCAAATCAAGAAAACAATCAAGAAAATACACACCCTGTGAAATTAGTCAAAGCACCCTGGCCAAGTGCCCTTTCCCTCAATGTTTTGTGTATTTCTACATGAAGTGTGTATTTCTGCCAAGGATTCAATCGCACTGTACCCTTGGCAGAAATACACCACCAAAGCATAATGATTTCACCATGTTTGACAGTAGCGATGGTTTACTTTTCCCTCCAATCATGGCAAACAGACTGATGCCAAACAGCTCAATTTAAGTCTCATCTAACAACATCACATTCTCCCAAATCTCATCAGATCTTCTGGGTGTTCACTGGTAACCTTAAGAGGGGCCTGAACAATGGCTTTCTTGAGCCTGGGTACTTTATAGACACCGCAAGAATTTATACTATATTAGTTACCAACGGTTTTATTAAATCACACACTCAGTGTGATTTGAGATATTTAAGGAAATCCTGCTATGCAGTTCTGGGGTCATTTCAAACTGTTCAAACTGCCAAAAGTTGTAATTTTCTTACCAAACTACTTTCTGGTGTTTTTATAGTCCATTCGAGCCTTGTGGAAATAGGCAGTCTTGTTCCTCACATCCTTTAATAGATCTTTGGACTTTTTTTATGGAGGTCAAGTTAAAGATGTATACTAGGAGTGCTGGTATACTACTCAACAAAGTGGTGCAATTAACTGCGAATGCTGCCTTGATAATTGTTAATAATTAAGTTGAGACTCGTTAAAACTAATTTCCCTTATTCCTTTGTGATTTTGTTGATACATTATATTTAGCTATAAAATTAAACTGCTCATTTCTCTGTAAGGGGGTGTAATTATAAATTAATCACAGTGTCAAATGCTCATTTCCTCCCACTGACCACATTACACCAGACCAAACTGTGATTATTGACTTTCATGAACATAAACTGTAGATTATGTATGTTGGACAGAATGCACTTAAATTTCCATTTATGTGATGTGTCAGGATTGCTTCTTCAGAGGAGTTAAATGCTGAAGCAGCATAAGCGACGACAAAAGTGACAGCATTTCTTCAAAAAAGCCACACAAAAGTGATGTACACTAAAGTGAGGAAACGCAGGCAACTTCCTGGGTATGAGTTGGCAAGGTGAATGAGGCCAATGTGACGTCTGCAGACAAATACAAAACTGCTGAGATGCTGTGTCACAATATGACAGGCTGCACTCTGCCAGCAAAGTTAAACCTCCCCCGCTATATTCTGAATATAAACAGTTTGAAAAACTGCAAATTAAAAAAAAAAAAAAAAAGGTAACAGTGGAAGGCAGAGATGAGTCCTTTTATGATGGAGGCATCTCTATATGACATGCGACCACCAGTGTGCGCCATGAATAAATCATCCCGAACCGGGCGGCGAGAGTAAACAGTTGTGTATCTTCACCTCAAATGCCTAGAGAGGCCTGTCAGACACAGCAGTTAACAAAGCCTACCTCCTAATCATCATGCGAACCATGTTTCAGCAGATCCAAGTCCACAGCTGACACCATTACCCCACTCCCATCTTCTCCTCTCACTTTACAACACAAGAACTCACTCAGTATTTCTCCAGAGTCAACTTAAAGTGAAGTTAAAGCAAGATGGTAGCATTGCTGTTAATCTTTCCCCAGAGTCTCTGCTTCACTCAGTTGTATTCAAAGACCGCCTGCATTGTCTTTGTAAATTAGGAAACCGGGGCTTTGGGATTAGCTGCCAATTTGCACCCACTGTGGAATGAATATCCTCAAGACCTCCGTGATTTACCCATTAACACGGCTGCACGCATGACCCGGCTCTTATCAAGTGCATCGCTGGAACAAAGTATGGTTTAAAACAAAATCAGCATGCTTCATCCTGCCATAAAAAACTCTTTAAAAACCACTTTTTTCTTTTTTTTTTAGAATATAGTTTTATTTATAATTTATAATTGGCAGATACAAAAAACTCTTGAACTGTATCCAAAATGTGCAATAAATCACTGTTGATTTTTTTCCCAAAAGAAAAATACAAAAAGACCATCTATTTTGGAAAGTTGACAACCAATGTAAACTGGAGTGAACTGGTAATTCTACAGAGGGTTTACTAATCGCTACTAATTCTCCTTTGACTACAAATCTGCTTTGCTCTCCCAAGATGAAAACCAAAGTCACTGTGTGTACATACATCTACATTGGTGACATTCTATCCCCGCCCCGCCCACACTGTTAAATACAAGAAAGGCAATCATATCTATAAGCAGCACAAATGTGTATAACACATTAAAAGAAAAAAATAATAATAATAACAAAGAGTTTTCAAATTGTACCAAGATATTCACGTGAGAGAGGGTAAATAAAAGAGAGGGGCATGTCCAAACTAAATGTTGTAAACAATTACCTTCACTCACCGAGATGCACAAAACAAAACAAAACAAACAAAAACTCGAAGCTTGTTTAGTGCTTAACAACTGTTCTCACTACAAAAAGCGTCAGCAGTCTGAACAAGCATCAACCTCTGGAATCAAACTTTGAAGGTAATAATGCTTAATAATAAACTAGTATTTCGAGAAATCACAGCAGCATACCGTATGAAACTGGCTCCTGCGTGTCAAAATTTGATAACAGATTAAACATTTTAATGGCAATACATTTAAAAGAACATAGTATTATGGAAAAAAAAAAAAAGACTAACATTTTATTTTTCACATTTCAACTGAAACACATACAAACACACTGAAAACATGATTAATAGCAACATTCATGCTGTGATCCCATTCCTTGACAGCCAATGAGCATTTGCAGAGGCTTTGAAATGATGCTGGTCAACTACCCTTTTTATCCCACAGATATGACAACAAAAACTCTTTTTAATCTGACAGTTATATGAACACATTGGGACAAATGTGACTATTTAACCATTAAAATTAAAAGGAAAAAAAAACCAAACACACACACACACACACACGCACACACACCATCTGAAGGAAAACTGTAGGCAGGAGAGGATCCAAGTATAAAAAATGTTCAAGTGCAAATAATGTGTCAATGTAGTTTTTATGCTTCCCATGCTTTCTGAAAATGGTCTGCAGGCAGATAAAAATGGATACCTCAAACAAGCGCACATTCCCTCTATACAACCACATCCCCCAGATGGCAAATGTCACAAAACAAAATAACCAAAAAAAAAGAAGAAAAATCAAGAATTCAAAAAGAAAGAAAAATACATTTCTTGTACAAAGAATATCCAGCCAATGCTTGTGACAGAAACATCTCTCGACACAGCCGAACGCACGACCCAAATCCTTCATTCCTATACAACTCAAAAGCTTTAAAAGGTTACGTTTTTAAACATGCAACACCATTCAAAGTTCCTATCTAATTTCTGCTGTGCTAGATTCATAGTAACTTCCGCAGACACCACCGTTTCCAGCTAACAATCTAGAACTATGCGCTAACGACCTACCAACGTTGTTCCAAATACTTTTAAGGACACTGATGTCAAAAAAATAATAATAATAATAATAATATAAAGAAATGCTCATTCATAATGTGAAAGCACAATTCCCTGTCAAGTATCCATATAAAGCACTTGCGTAGCATACTGTGTGCTCTTCCCTTTACACTGGCAGAAACAGCCCAGTAGAGAGATAATCCGTGGGGTAGTGCAGTTCTGTGGAGACTGAGAACAATGTGACTGAGCAATGACAAAAACTGTACGCCTGTTTACATGTCCTGAAAACCCATGTAACACTAATGACAACATGCAGCTGTGACTGAACTTTTGTCATATGCTGAAACACTGGCATCACTCCGAGATGGCGAGGAGGACTCAACTCTGGCTTTCCCAAATCCGCTCACCTAAGCATCCTCAGTTTTAGGATTCTTTTGATCTGTGTCCAGCTCATTGCAGGCATTAAGAGACTAAGAAACAGCCATCCCTACATTCAGATTGTCAATTGACTAGAGACCTGGTTTTTTTTGTTTGTTTGTTTATTTGCACCCCCCCAGTCATAAGTAAATTGAGGGCAATTTTGTCTATATATAAACTGCCCATGGAAATGCAACTGCGCATTTAACAGCCTTTTACTCAGTGTCGCGCTTTAATAACAGCCAAAAATCCCCCCCCCTTTTACTGTGACATCTTCTCTCAATTAGTGTAGTTCTACATTGCCTTTAATTGACAGTCTTAAAGCCTTTATAACATGCAGATAAAAGCATTACACATAGTGACAAACTTGTTAGGCCTGAGCTGCGGTGCAGTTTTTGTAACATTCCCAAAGCAGATTTTTTTTTTTCACTTTTAGCATATTTTAAAAAGGTTTATACATAAACTTTATGCTGTTACCACAAACAGCACAACATTAAAATCCAGCATTATCAGTACCTTTAGGCTTGCACAATGTATAATGGCTGCATGCAGCCATATAATTTAAAGCTACGTCTCTCAATGATCTGTTTGAAGGCTCTGGCAGGCTGGCAGATTGTGGACATCTTTTGCTATACAGTTGTAAATCCTGGATACTAAAGGTAAACCTTTCATCAACAGATAATCATGTTTATTAAAGCCTATGTGTTTAACAGTACGGCTGAAAATAAGCCGTGTGACAAGCTCCAAAAGTAAAGTCGGTCCCATATTAAGACAGAAGCACTTAAGTATTGGTCGTATAAGCGTTGCCACGTGCCAATAAAGGGTCACGGAGAAACTTAATCCTCTGAATGAGGAGTTAGGTTTATAATCTTTCTTTTTGCAAATTTACAATCAGAATAATAGGTCAGTCGTTGCAAATATGATGATGCCCTATCTTTCTATTTGACTAACAGCACAGTACAGATGCATAATGTTCTCATTTGCAGTCTGAGTGTTGTAAGTGAAGGAAAAAAAAAAAAACAGCAAAAGATGAGCCAAATTGGTCAGTCTGCAGAGACCTAAAAAAAAATACCGCTCCATGTTGGAATCATCCTTCATATCTACTACAGATTGAATTTAACAAGTGATAGAATTTTAGAGGAATATTCTTTTCCCTACTCTGCAGTCTCAACGCCGATATAATTTCTTTTAAAAAACTAACAAAAAACTGTTACACTTGCACAGCTGGATTATTGTTAATGTAACCAACATCAGCTTCTGCACTTGATGCATTCGGATAAGATTACTTGGCTGTATATCTCTGCTGTGTTTTTGCGATAGATTATGTGCTGGCCTACATTTCTGGAAGTAGAGCCTCCTGCAAAAAACCCCAGAATAGTGGAATGAAGGGCCGAACAGTGACAGGGTCACACGGACACAAATCAAGAGCCACCAGAACCAATCATCTCAAAACTGTAGTTGTCTGTAAACCCCTTTTGTAAATCTCTTAACTGAACACAAAAGTGCAAATTACCATCCGTATCCTCAGTAGTGCTTCTCCTGCAGATAATCTTTCATCTTGTTAGGTAAGGGCAGTTTTTGGATAAGGTCTATTCTTGTGTATTGCCTAATGACAAAGCGGCAAAGGTACTGCAGGGAGCGCACTTGCATAAACCGAGATACTGGGTTGGTTAGTCTGACGGGGTAGGTTGCAGATCCTGGTAAGCGAGATCTGGAATAACAAAAAGCCCCATTCTCTGAGTCTTTGATAGAGTGTTCGATTAAGTCAACAATTGATGTGTGTCCCTCCACGTCGGGCTGCTCGTAGAAGCTGAAGCGTCCGTTGGAGTGTTCGATGCGGGTGTGGAGGGTTTTGCTCTGCGATCGGAAACTCAAGCTGAGCAGGTATCTGTCATCAGAGCTGTCTCTGACCAGAAATGATCCATCGGCCAGGTTGACCAGCTTTTCCTCTGCCTCCCAGCGTGTGATGGGACCCCAGTACCAGCCCTGCCTAGCAAGCTTCTTCAGCTCCTCCGTCAGGCTGGTCACAACCATGGGCCCGCTGCTCTGGACTGAGTCGTATACCCGACTAACCCCAGGAGCCGAATTTGGGTCAAAGTTGAGGTGGTGTCTTACCCTCTCAGCTACCTGGCTGTCTGCAGAGCTAAAGCCCGAAAATGTCCTTGGAATATGTCCATTACTAGTCATGGGTGGCAGGAGTGGAGAAAGGGGAGGTGGCATCTCCACTCTTGAGTTTTGGAGCATCATGCCAGCAGAACCAATAAGAATACTATTGACTGAGGTCTCCATGAATATATCTGGAGGTATCCCATTCACCAGTTCATGCTCCTCCTGTCCCTGCTCTGTGTGGAGGGACCCATTGCCTGCCTCTGTCACCACCTCCATAGGAGAGGAACCTTCCAGGCAGAAAGAGTGAGACCCTTCGGGATACATTCCCTCATCTAAAGGCATTGTGTACTGGATGTAGTCCTGGGGCGTCAACCCCAGCACCACAGGCACATCATTTTCATCAATATTTAGATGCAGCTCACCATTTTGCGGTTGCTGGAGATTCTTTAAGGACTCTGCTTGGTCCTGAAGGAGCCCTTCCATCTGGAAATCATGAAATTCTTTCCGGACACCGTTTAAGTTGGGACTTGGGTTAGGAGAGTGAACCATGGCTTTAACTTTTACCTCCATTTTGATGCACGCATCATCAGAGTTGACAGACCGCAGAGGCCACGGAGAAGGGCTATAATGGTGACTCCGGAGGGATGCAGATCTAAGGGGTCTCTGAGCTTTTACCTCATTGAAGCTGATCGGGACAGAATTAGATGAGAAGGTGTCTTCATCGTCCACTGAGCCTATGGTCGAGGCGCCGCCTTTCACTTTCGCCTTCTGTTTGGTAGACAGCCTTCTCTTTAGCGATCCCATCAGAGTCTCACTCTTTGAGCGGCCCTTGTTCTGTCCCCCTTTTTCATCTTCGCTAGCAATATCACAGGCAGAAAGCTCTTTGGTGTAGCAGCCCCCAAAAAGTGACTCATCCTTAGAAAACTCTGCAGTCACCGAGGGCTGCTGGAGCATGACAAAGTCACCCTCCTCTTTGCCCTTTATGCTGAGTGACTTGCGGATGGTCTTAAGGCTTATCTTCTTCATTCTGACAGGCCCTCCAAAATGAGGGCATGGGATGGCTCTCCTGGTATCCTGATGAAAGTACTATCCACCGTGTCCTCCCATCAGGCCACATGGAACAAGTCATGCACACAGTGGAGCCATTAAACCCTGTAGTGAGAGAAAAAACATGCAAGATATTCTTTGTTTGACTTTTAAAGCACACTCTGAGATTGTTATTTATTATGTTCATAATATTGACTTAAGCCCTTGAACCCCATAAAGAAAAATAAAGCACTGAAGAAGGTTATTGTGGCCCTTAAACACAGTCTCCCACTCTCTCTTTTAAGTTGTACATAACCAAAAACAAACAAGCACACACACACACAAACAATATCATCAGTTTTAATATCTAATTCACTAAATATTTCAAATTTAAGATCCTCAAACACGAACAGATGTCTGATAACCAAAAACAGCAGCAACCTGATTACTCACCATGATGAGCAGGAAAATGGTGACTCAGTTGGCTGGGTCAAGTTCCACTTCCACCACCTTTCATTGGATGCTACCAAAAACAACACAAAGCCAGTTCATTTGAAATGTTCACGTCTGATTAACATGTGAATTTACCAGAGGAAAACGTGCATCGTCAATCACGCACATTAACATTTAAAGTGGTTTCTAATAACCAGACCAAGCTCAGCTACATTTGTCCTTACCTGAAAAGGCCTGCGGACACAAAAGCATGGATGTAGCTTAGCTCCGGTTGTTAGCCTTTCACTTTAACGCCAATATTGCAACACCGATGGTTACAATGATTACCATTGCAATTGAAATAGCAACAACAACAAACAAAGCCAACCGAGATCATATCCGATGCCAATGTGAGAGCTGCTGTGTTGCTCAGATGCTATAATAAAATTTTGCTAACGACCAGTGTTAGCATGCTTACAATAAAAGTGCATTTGTAAATACCTGTAACCACTTATTGTAAACACGCACGATATAGCCTCTTACCTGATCACTTCTGCTTGTACTGATGGCCAAGACAGCACGAAGGTTTACGCATTCGCCTTGCACAACACCTTCATTTAAGCTTCGCTCCTTGACGATTGTTGGCTAATGTTAGCTTGACTTATACAGGCTTAGTACCTGAGCCAGCTAGCTTTGTTAGCGCTTTCTGTCGAAAACATTACCATCACCTTCCCTTCAGTCGGCTCCCACGCAAAACAGAAAGCGCAAAGCGATTATATGGCAGGACCCTGTGCTACTCTAAACATATAGCTTTAAATTGCCTAGCAGAATTAAACAATAAGTTGACATCTTCAAGCCTAGGTTGGCTAACACTTTCTAGCGTTCGGCCTCTTCCTTTCTTCCTTTGTTGCCTGTTGAATTGTGGGAGCAGAGTCAGAGGACTCAGATGCAGCGAATCAGACACACAGCAGCTCCAGCACAACCACACACAGCCCTGCTACTCCGACATCATGTGCACATCAAATCAAGGAGGAAAAATGTATTAGCATGAAAATATATTTTTTTTCTGAGATTTATTTATTTATACCCTTAAATGTGAATCTGGGAAAACATTTAATTCTAACTGCTTTAATGCAAGGAGTTGTTAATGCTTAATACTTTGGGGTTAGATGCAAAAATAGAAGATGTAAAGATGTCTGAAAGGGTACCTGTAGGCTAGAATTCAACACACTTTCAATTTAGCTCAAGTAAACGTATTTAAGATGCATCCTCATTTCTGTGCTGCATCAGAAGTGGAAGTGTTACACCACAGGAAAAACTGAAAAAAGGACTGCTGAAAAAGCTACTGGAAAAGAGAAAGTGCTTAAACTTGGGTGGCGGGGGAAGTTGTTGCTTGCAAAACTTGCCCATTCAGTTCAGTCATGATTGCAGAGACATGAGCCAGCTTTCTGGGCCGTGTGAAGTTATTAGCGATGCAGTCTCTGGGGTGATTTTGCATTTTAACAAATGACTAAAAGATTATTTTTCATAAGGTGCAACCACCCTCTCGCAGACAGTGGTTTTTAAAATGCATGATCCAAGCTGTTCGGACTTTTCATAATAGAACCGCAGCACGGGAAGATTTAGTGTGACAGAAGTTGCATCTATAATGAAGGGCTGAAGAGTTTTGGAAGTGGAGGGGTGGGGGTAACTGTCCTTAATCACTAATATGTAGTCCAGTCATTAACCCATAGTGTCATGTCCTGATTGTTTATTGTAGAGAAATGTAAAACTTTAAGGCATTGTTCTCAGCTTTGTTTCTATTTGTTTTTTCTTCTCAAATTTCTGTAAACAGAAAACAGTGTGTGAATATGCATAGCTGCTAATTAATGTAAGTTGGCCACATTCCTGCTTATTCGCATGTGATTTACTTCATATGGCATGTAAAGTCCCCAGTTCAGCAATCAAGTATCAACTTCCCACTGCAGATATCACATAACAGCAGAGCTACAAACCTGTTTTTGTTCCCTAATGCTGGCTGTGCTTGGCCTCTTTGCAGAAAGGTCTTTCTAATTTGTATTCGCACGACATCAAGTTGGCTCTCAAAGTACTTCAAGTACTTGATACAGCAACTAAAACTTGAACTCTGAAATGATACATTGGTTGCCTAATTAGTGTCAGTATTGTTTTAAAGTAGATTGTGTTTACTACTGCCAGGCTAATTTGGTCCATATACTGAACATTACATTGTTTTTTTCCACACTGTCAAGTATGGCAGTCCTTCCCCAACCTGCTTAGGGCAGCTGCGTGCAGACAGGCTCTATGCAAAGACTCTAATTACCGGGCCCTATTAGGGTTGATCAGGCTGCCTTCGCTTGATGTGTTGGCACGGGAGTGGAGGGCTGGTGGGGAGAGGCTAGAGAGGAGGGGTGGGAGCTTTTTAGATATAACACCAAGGACACTGGGAAGCAAGGATGCGATGTTTCTACAAGCTAAATTAGACCTGACAAACAAACTTTTGTGTGGTTGGTATTTGTTGGCAGGCTGTAAAAACAAGTAAATGCTTCACTGTGGGAATAAGTCTGTTTTGTCATGACAGCACAAACAGATCAAATAGTTGCTAATAGCAGGCTGTTTAGAATTTACAGAAAAGATATCTTGCTCTAATGGGAGCTGAGTATCAGCGCTGTGTTATCAAGCGCCACACGGCACAACATATGACCGTCTCTCGCTCCCTCCCTCCCTCTCTCTGTCTCCTTCTCTTTTTCAGATCAATATTTCCCAAATAATTTGAATTTATGTATAAGCACGATTCAAAACACCAAATCGCAAGTCAGGATGGAAGACTGTACGCGTGGAGCAGGCTGCGCTGTTTTAATGAGACATCCCTACACAAGGGGAGGCTCCCCGCATTTCATCTTAATTTCTAATGAACACTGTATCAGCCATAAATTATTTGCAAAATGTGGCTACGCTTGCCTCAGTTTGACTGAGGCCTCCGACTTGACTTCATTGCCATCGGGGGATCGTAGGGGGGGGGCTCCCCTTGGTGCCCACCTTCATATCCTCAACACTTGCAGCAGAGCGGAAGACGGGTACAGCAGGCATGTCAGATTGTGACAGGGCTTGTGGGACCACTTGGGTTTTGTTTCAGGAGTGACTATAGAATAAGACAGGAAGTGTTTACCTCGAGTAGGATCTTAATATTTTAGGTTAAGATGATGGCGTAGCGCTGTGATCTCATGGGTTTTCTTAATCACATTCATTTTACCTTTTTCCCTCCTCAGATTTTTAAGGAGGTCTTCTGAGATGTGCATTGATTGTTAGTACATGGACTGTGACTGCATACAAGGTAATGACTCAGTTATATAGCTGAGTCATAGAGCTCAATCACAACAGCAGCCTGGTTAAAACAATGAATAAACTGTCCATGCTTGCTCATCTTCTTCTTTGGGCCCGTTATGCCGTCACCCTTGATTTCACATGGGTAATTCTGCTAGTAGCTCATTTTATTTTGTTGCCATATGGGCTGCTGAATTTTGGACAATTACAATAATGGTTTGGTAATTAGCTGAGCTGACCTGGTTTTACGCATGAAAAGCTGTAACAGCAACACCTAGCAAGCTCTTGTGAAACATGTGGACATTTTTGTGGATTTTAATTCAACATATTATTAGAGAGAGAGCAGAGGTTAGAGAAGATGATGTCTCCATTTTTTTTTACTATTTTTCAGCTTTTGAATATTTTTGCTAAAGTGATCTTTTTCTTTCTTTCTTTTTTTTTTTAACTTACAAAAAAAAACTGTTGATTTTGGGGGGGTTGCATAGCATCCAGGGGCCATACAAATGAGGTGTAGAAAAGAGAGCAGGAAATTAACATGCAGTCATTGCAATCAAACTGGGGAGCTACCAAATGGCCAAATGTGCCAGTGTGCCTTTACCAGCTACTGAGTCACCTCTATGGACTGTTTGAGCCCTGGCCTAAATAGTTAGCTCCACAACCATGAAAAACACATTAAAGGTGGATCTAAATGGTGTTTGTGATAATTACCCCCCTTCCCTCCCATTTGGCATGATTTCAAAGAGTTTAAAAAAAAAGGTTCTTGGTGTCATACCAGTATGTTATAATGGCATTTTATTTTATTATCTATCTCTTCTAAAACAGGGAGAAATATTTTTAGTTTTTGATTGCAGCTTCCAGATATTCATAAACTGTTAATCTTGCTTCTGTTAACCACAGTGTAAAAAACAACTTCTCCTTTCTAATGATAAGAAGAAAAAGAAAGAAGAAGAAATGTATTTGTCTGCATTTCTCAAAACAACCCGAGGTCACCTTCAAACACTAAACTAGCAGCAAGCATAATGGAAAACACGACTAAATATTATAGTTGACATGCAATTTTGAACTGTGATTTAGCCTGTGTAATAGAGTGTAGCTGATGGAGGTGGTGTAGTAGTAGTTAGTGTAAAGTATGCAAATGGGTTTAAGGATGAAGGAGATCTGAGAGATAAAGGGGAAGGGTGGGGGCCCGTGAAAGTAAAGAGCAGATACTTGTGTTGTATGCAGTAAAACAAAAAACAGAGCAAATGAGGTGAAGCCGAATGAGGAGAGGTGTGATATGATCGATGGACCTGGTGCTGATAATGATCCTTGCTACTGAATTCTGTGCCATTTCAAGCTGATTAAAAAGTTTGTTGGGGAGGCCAGCACGAATGACAGTAATCCGAGCAAGTGGTGACCAGGGTGAGAGCAAGAACTTGCATGTTGCATTGAGGAAGAAAAGAATGTAGTGTTGAAATAGTACAGTAGAAGGCTGAACATGAGACATTATTGATATGAGTGGAAAACAAGAGAGTATTACCCAAAATCACACTTTTTAAGACTTTTTTCTCCCCCACGGAAAAAGCAAATGGGCATATTTCTGATATTTCTGCCAATGAGGATGATGTCACTTTTATTGGCATTTAATTTGACATCATTATTTATCATGCTGGTACTGATGGCCTGGAGGCAAGTGGAAGTAATAGTAGAAAGAAAGGTGCTAGATTTTGTAGGGATGTACAGTTGTGTGTCGGTTCCACCAAAATGAAGCCTTATTAGCGTTTACACCATTTTTTATTTATGATTTGCCCTTTTTCATACTTTAATGAGAAAGTTAGTTAAACCAAATCAGCACTGTAGTTTGAGTTTGGGAGAATGTTTGTTTTTTTCATTTAATAAATCAAAGGAAAGATCCAAGGAGAATATCTGTAATGTGGCAGATCTTGCTTTTATAGTAAGATTCAACCATGCTTATGCTATAAATCTCTATGGGACTTTTAGTCTCTGCAAGTTATCTTAAAAATGGAATAGACATCAACAGTTTAGTGCTCATTACTTTTATTTGTGCTGCCCAGTACGGTCTGGCACAAGTAAATGACTCATGATTGGCTTTAGAATCCAAACGCTGAGATGCTTTGAGAGTAAATCTAGCTTCAAAGTATTTAAATTGGCATGCTTTCCACTCAGAGAACGGGCTTACATTCGTAAAGTGCCCGAGGTGGTTTCTGGCATATAAGTAATTTAGCCTGATGTGAAATAGCTGACAGATAACAAGTAGCTCTTTCTGATTTACAATGTTAAAAATCCTTAAATTGACCCTCACCCTGTCGAGTGGGGTCCATGCAGATGCATTTTTGTCGTATTTCACAGGTGGGTTTTTGTCTATCATTCTAATTTGTTTTTACTTTTTCAGCCAATTTATTCCTAGTGATGTTACCTGATTGTTTTTCATTTCTGCTTTGATTAGTGCTTTTTAAAAACAGAAATATTTGGGGGTCCCAGGAGACCTTTCTTAGTTTTCATAAATGGAACTATTTATTTAGTTAATCTTTGCTATCTATCCTAAATTAAAGAATCACAAAGTATCAAGGTCCTTCCCCTGCTGACATGACTGTCTGGCAATATGGAAAATCTGCTTGAAAAAGGTATTACCTTTGGTCTCAAAACAAAGATAGGAAGGTAGAAAGGCAAGCCCTGAGCTTAGAATGAGACAGATTGTGTGCTATAACTGCCTGTAGTGTGTGTTTACAGCTTTAGTTGGTGCTAATTTTTTTCTGGTTGCTATACAAATGTAGTGAAATCTTGGTTTGCATTTCCAGGAAAGTTTCTGACTCATTCCTGGTGGGTACTGCTGTCTGATTGGGCTGCCCTCTGTCAAAGATTCTGCTCATGCCTTTTATGGACAGAAATTCTAGGAGGATGGATGGTGTTGGATTCTGGATCTCATCTCTGCTTTTTTGAAGATGAATGTGATTCTCTTGGCTTTATCAGGGAGTGACCTCCATCTCACACTGGGGTGGCTTGCAGCTGAGTGAGAAGCATCTGGGATGAGAATTAGGACCATAGCTTCAGACTAATTCTGAAGCTGTGGTTCTCAGCTGGAAAATGGGGCCTTACCCACTCTGGGTCAGGGATGAGTTGCTGACCCAAGTAGAGAAGTTCAAGTATCTCAGGGTCTTGTTCACAAGTGATGGACAGACAGATTGGTTTTGTATCAGTAGTGATGCAGACACTATACTGGTATGTTGTGGTAAAAAGAGAGCTGAGTGAGAAAGTGAAGCTGTCGATTTACAAATCAGTCTACACTCTGGTCACGAGCTGTGGTAGTGATTGAAAGAATAAGAAGGTGGATACCAGCAACGGAAATGAGTTTCCTCCAAAGGGTGGACAAAGGGTGGATTAAGGGTTAAATATGTCATCAGGATGAGTGTTAAATATAAATTAAAAGATGGGAGTACAAAACACCAAATAGGGAGATTTTGTGTAAATATCAGAGGGGAAAACAGAGTTCATGACAAACAAACGGGATAATGAATAACACCATGTTTTCACCTTACCCCATGTTTTCAATTATTCTGTTTTTGTGTTTTCTTTCCTGTCTGGAGCTGGTGTTAACAAGTGATCCAAGACACAGCGTGGTTGTCAAACAATGAAGTGATGTACTCTTTGGTGAATACTCAACAGCTACTGAAAACTCCTAGTCTGACCTAGGGCAATGTATTTTTCTTCCAGGTAAAAGAAGACCTCCTCAGCTGCTCGGATGTCAGAATTCCCACTTTGTATTCTCATTGTACATCTGTAGAATGTCAGAAACATTCATAAAAACTCTGTCCTGTGTACTATATCAGAGGCTGAGAGAACTGGAATAAATTTTTTAACCTCCACAGGTCAATGGACCCTCTGGCAAGCCCATCAATATGACTCATGTTGTGCAGACAAGCTCTGTTCCAACCCACAAAGCATTGTTTTCAATTCTGGTCAAGATGCAAAGGTTCTCAACAACAACAAATGCATTCAAAATTGAATAGATGTATAAAAATTGGATTTTGCATTTAATAGTACAGCTATGAAACATCACCTTAGATTAGAATATCTGGCTTACCTTGTGCTATGTTTCATACGTGGCTCTCTGGAGCAATAAAGCTGTATTTGATGTTGGCAAAGACTGCGACGGAATAAAATGTTGTATATACATTTGAAGCAAGCTGAGAAGAATCTATATGTGATGAAATTTTTAAAAAGAGTCTTGGATTAGACTTTATATCCATTTTAATGCTTAATGCATTAATATGATAGTAAAACATGCCCTATAGTATCTGGCTAAATTAATTATGGGTTTAAATCCTCCTGGAATTTGCAAAAGCTGTGTGATTATATTATTAGGATATCAAATTATCATTTGCGAAGTCTGTTAATTATCACCCTGTCTGCGGATCACATCCACGTCCCATCTCGAGTGTGAGAGCTTCTACAGCTAGAATATGAAAATAATTTACACCTGTAGTCGTGTTAAGAGGTGAATCACATCAACTTTGATTTTTGAGAGCATCTGTGTTTAATGACAGGACAACATAGATGCTGTTAAGATTTAATTTATTCAGTATGTCAGCAATGCAACAGCCTTTCAGAGTTTTTGAGAGATGCCTTAAAACACTGCTGATGCTAGAAAGAGAAATTGCTTCAGGGTGTTTGTGGAAACTTTCAAAACATCAAATGAGAGTGGTCTGTAACCAAACTGCACATCACATGGGTCATGACAAACAAGATGCCGACAAGAGACAGACATTTGTTGATCGCCTGTGATTTACAGTGCATGCATCTCCTAAGCAGGTCTCAGGTCCCTCTACTAAAATGGTTTCAGGACTTTTGTTATCAGTGTTGGTAAGATTAGAGGCGAGGGCAAAATACAGTTGTGGTTAGAAATGTATCTCAACTCGCCATAAGCTTGAATTTCATGGCAGGTTTCAGCTTTTAGTTTGAATTTATTTAGGATTTTCTCTAATCCACACTGATCAAAATATACATACAGGCTCAAATATATACATACATCCCATCTGATATTTTGCTAAATGTCCCTTAACAAGTTGCACTTCGACCAGATGCTTTTGATAGCTTTTAACCAACTTCTGGTCTAATTCTGGTTTTATATTCGACTGCTCTTGTTAGTAGAATTGGTAAAGTTCATTTATATTAGTTGATTTCCTGGTATCCTTTTAAGCATATTCCACAAATTTTCAATAGGAGGTTGAGATTGGGGTTTTGGAAAGTCCAATCCAAAAGCTTAATTTTAGCCAGCTTTATCCATTCCAAAACCAGTTCTGAAGTGCATTTGGGATCATTGTCCTGTTGGAACACCCAACAATATCCAAGTTTCAACCATCTAGCTGCTGAACTGATGTGAAGTTGAAGAATTTAGAGACAGTGCCCGTCCTTCATTATTTTATTCATTTTGTGCAATGTACCAGAGCCGAGAGCATGATGCTAACACCACCGAGTTTGACATTTGGTACAGTGCTTGTAAGTTTGAAAGCCTCTTGCTACTGTGGCTCAATCTTTGTCTCATCTAAGCATAAAACACTTCTCTAGAAGACATTTGTCCTGTCTGTGTATGCAACTGCAAATTTCAGTCATACTTGATCACTAATGAGAAGTTAGCACAACTTATTACAACTTATTAAAAGGTTTAAGTGAATGTATTTATTGTGTATATATTTGAGCCTGTATGTCTACTACTGACCCAGTTTGAATGAGAAAAAATTCAAAATAAATTCAAACTTGTCCACTCAATTCTTGTTGTTTAAAGCTATCAAATATGTATGCTGTGGAATAATTTCACCCTGGAAAAAGAACAGTTCACAGAAATCATTAAAAGACCAACATTATTTTGACATTCATGGCCATGATGAATGTATGTAACATTCTGACTATAACTATAACACCGCAAGTTTCACTACTATAAAGAAAAATAGATGGATCCCTGCCACGTATGACCACTGGGGCTTGTTAGAAACATGATACCACTATCTTCAAAGGCCAGGGAATATCAACTTTCAACAAACCCTTGCTTCAATACATTAATCTTACCCTTTTCATTATAAATAAACTTTAACTTTTTTGTCACTGTCTGAATGTAAGTCTACTTTCTATACAGTTAAAAGACACACTGTTTGTCTCAGGTCGATTTATTCTTATTACTTTTTAAGGTGTTTATTTATTTTTTTGCAGCTGCTGATAATTTATGGTCCCTCGGGATTCTTTTGACCCTTTAGTGGCGTATTTATTTTAAATGAATGAAAATGTTATTATGTTATATTATGATTATGTGATATACGAATATTTTACTTTAAGTTAGTTGAAATATTTCCTCCAAGGTAACTTGTGTTAATGTAAAATAAAATAGAGCTTTAATTCTGCAGTGTATCAGTTTTCCTACACCGTTGCTTCAAGTAAACGCACCCGGTCCTGACCTGCACAGGAAGTGGAGTGACGCTGGCGCGGTAGTTGAAAACAGACGTTGTTGACATGACGCTGGCGAACAACAGCTCAGCAGATGCACAAACCTCGGTCGAAGCTTTTACTTAACTTTAACACAGGAGAACTTATCATAACTTGACACCGAGCATGGATTTATCTTCCATTATAAGGAAAATGGGTGAGTTGAACTGTTAGCTAGGAAAATACCGCGCAAGAAGCTGACTATAGCTTACTTTAACTAATGATGACAAAACCCGTTAGCCGCTAACAATAGCAGCTCTCTCTCAACTTTTATATGTGGCTGTCATTGTTTGGAATAACAGCACTTAAATTATCATGAAACTGTTTAACTTTGTAAAGGAACCCCGAGTCAGGGAACCTTAGCTGCCTTTGCTAACTCTGCTCCAATTTTTCCCCTGTTTAATATTTTTGATTTCTCATAACTTTCAGGTCACTCTCTGGTGGAGATAAGAGTGCGAGCATTGAAGAGCATCTTATGCAAGCTGGATCTTTCCCTGATTTCCGTCCATGATATTGTCCAGGAGAAGATGCTGTTTGTGTATCTTCTGGAGTGGTTCAATTTCCCCGAGGTGCCAATGAAGGAAGAGGCCCTTGAATTGCTTTTAACCTTATCAAAGGTAGATAAGAAGTATACTGATAATAGATGCAACGCAAGGCGAATAAATCAAGAATTGTAGGTAGAGAAGAGCAGTCTGCCAGATGGCAAATTACACTCGTGAACTTTAAATGTAATTTTGGCCTTAGCTTCAGTATTTTTTTCTTTTTCCAAAAGCTAACCAGGCTTAAAATGCATAATTAATGAAGGATTTACTTTTGTCCTGATTTTCACCGCATGATTCCAAAACCTTATGTCACCTGTATAAAATTTACACAATATCAAACCAAGACATAGAATTTCCAGTTTTCTGATTATGCACTATTGTGTCTTGGAGCATCCAAGTGCAGCCCAGATGCTGCGAGACGTTGGGGCGGTGGACTTTCTCACCCAACTGTCTCCTAACGTGGAGCCCAGCCTGCGAGCTGTCATTGATGGAACCCTGGACCAGCTGTTCCACCTACCAGAACTGCTCCCCAGTCGCGTAGTTGTCTATTCACATGGACCACGTAGTACATCTTCAAAAGGTGTTCAACGTTAGGCCAATTATTTGTTTAACTTTAGCGTCTGTCATTCATAAAATACAAAATTTTCACAATATGATATTAGAGGCAGTTTGGTTGAAATGGTCTATATTACCAAACTGCTTTAAACTTTCTTGTACGGAGATGTTATCCCAGCTACAAGTCTCGTGTCTCTGTTGTTTCAGCTCAAGAGGATTTGCCTAAAATGGGTTATTTCCACAAGAGCATGCCAAATAATATGGATATACCGCCTCACAAGATAGCAGGTACCTTTTGCTTGAAAAAAATCTTTCTCTAATGTTTTATGCATGATATTTTTGTTAAAGGACTCATGCTTTATCCCTCTGTGTTATATAGAGCACGAATCTGTGAGATGTCTGAAGTTTTCTGTGTTTCCATGGCTGACTTTGACAAACACAGACAGGCACATACTTTCTTCCAATGAGAAGTAAGAGACAAATGCATGTCTTTAAGTGGTAGCATATTACACTTTTCACCCAGTTTAATTGTATTATAATTAGCTTTGTTTTTCAACCATTTCTGAATTCAAACCTGTTTTTATTTGATGCCCAGTTCTATACATTGCATAGTATTTGTGTTGTTCTTTACTGCTGAAATTCTTTGTATTAATCAACTCCACAAGCGTGTGAGACTAAAAATAACTCTGTTGTGGTTCTTTTGAAACAGTTCCTTGGGGAGCAGCAATACCAACCTAGTGCGAACGACTTGTGAACTTCTGTGTGATGTCATTATGCAAGACTTTCCTGCTGAGATCTTTCTGCAAAGGCCGGGCATTGTAAAGGTATTGAATCTGGGTGTTTTTTCACTGTTATTGTGTACACATGTCTATTGTCTCTACATTTATGCTGGGGGGTTTGTAGTTTTTTTGTTTGTTTGTTTTGTTTTTTATGTTTTTTTAATAAAGAGAATGTTCACACTCGACCAGAAAGAGACAATGCTGTAGTGATTGCAATTTCCATTATTTAATTATCAGGGCATTAGAAGAGCTCTCACTGTTTTTATTTTATAGACTCTGTGATTTTTAGCAACCATCATGTGTAGTGCTTATGTTCAGAAACGATCTCTGTACTGAATACAAACGCTGCTCTCGCTTGGTTTGAAAATGCTTTATTCACTGTCGGTTTCCTAAGAAACGAAGTTGAAGATGCCAATCAAAAAATCAGAGTCTGGTTTTATTTTCTAGCCAAATGGTATTCACATCGATTAGATGCAGTGCGCTGTTTTGAGTGGCTAGCGTGACCAGCTCATAGCGGATTTATAGGATGGTCACTCCAACCACTGTCAAAATAATAACCTGTCAAATGGTGTCCTTGAACAAAGCATCCATTTATAATTCTGCGTCCCTGATCTTGTAGGAGGCTGTGAGGCTCCCGAAGGCTTACTTTGGTTGAGCAGGTACTAGATTGCTGCTAGGATGTAGTTTTGTCATGATGTACCTCTTGCAAGGTGTGAAAGTCCTTGGTAGAACATTTTGCTTCTTCCCTCAAAGGCCTCCTTGAGCAGCAGAGTTTCTGTATAACAGGACGCTGTCGGGCACAGCCTTTGAACAGTTGTCGACCTCGATGGCCCTTGCTGGCTTCTGCTGGCAGCTGATCCATGGGGTCGTAATACTGAAGTCTGCAATGAGTTTCCACTTTGTACAGCTATACATACTCCGTCTCCATTCCTTTTAAAGCGAGCAACACCGTGTGATGTATCTCCCCACTGTCATCTTGGTAACAAAGCACATCAGTTCTGTGAGCTCTTTGTTTCACTGGCATAAAAAGAGTTTTGGGGGAGACATCATTTTGCCCCGATGAGCCACAGTGAACATTACTATTTTGCTAATAAAGTGGTGCATTAAATTACATCGGTCTCACGGTAGCATTAACATACTGTCACCCAGCAGTGTCATCACCAAAAAAGAAATGATTACAGAAAAGTACTTCTTGTGGCTTTACTTGGTCCTCTTTCGAGCTACTGCAGCCATTAAGCAAAATTAAAAGGCTTGAATTTAGATACATGACATCATTAGCTTCAGAGGGCAGGGAATCTGAACTCTGAACAAATTGCTGCTTCAATAATTCAATTCCATTTGCCCTTTTTATCCAGTGAACTTTATTACGGCTTTTCTGTCAGTCTTGACTTTAAGTCTGGTATACAGTGTGTTTGTCTCGGCGTAGCTTTGTAAATTGACTAATATGCAGTTTTTACACATTTGCAATAAACTTTTATTGGATATTACAAGGTGTTCATCCACTGAACACCTTAGCAGTAATGTAATCTGTTATGCCATTAATGTCCCGTTCCATTTACAGAGCCTTCTGTCCCTATTGAGGCTGGGTCCAGGTAAAGAGGAGTCAGGCTACATCTACTTGTCGGCTCTTTCCTGTCTCCGGCAGCTTTGTGTGGGATTAAGAAGGCGGCTGCGCTTTCATCAAGACCCAAGCTTCTACTCTGCGAAACAAGGTAGCGTGCCCTTTTTACTTGTTTTTAAATAATGATATCAATGCCTTCCACTGTCATCTATGTGGTGATTTTTCAGCTATTTTTGCATGCTTATATAAGTAAATCACTACCTGGTATCTATCACCTCTGTTAATCAGCTGTATTTTTCTTGTAACTCAAGTCTAAAACCGATCTAGAACATATTGCTTCCACAACGTGAATTCCTAATTTTTATATTCACAAATCAATGTCTAACAAATATCAAAGCATTTAACTTATTTGTTTTATTTATTTGTGGATGTGTAGATCCAGTTTCTCAGAACTCGTCCTTCTCCTACACCCAGGAGGTTCTGGGGACCCAGCGTTCGGGGGCCTCCTCTCCTGGGTCCGAGTGCTCTCCCCGGCCTTCTTTAGTGGGACGCACAAGCCAGAGAGCCAGAGGAGATGGTCAAGATGGAGACGCAGCTTCTAATAGGTACGTGTATGAAATTGAAATGACTGCATGTTTGAAATATATTGTTAAAAAAAAACAATAAAAATGTGTCTCTTTTTGTGTATCTTTTCTGGTTTAAGGTATTGTTTGCATAGATGTTAGTAATCATATTGGCTCCTAGAGTAGAGACTCCCTTTAGCTTTTTGTCACACTTCTGAGGCGTGCGTGGTATTACGTTAGTCATTCTACCTTGCTTGTAGAAATGATATTCTTGACGTGATTCAACATTTTCGATTCTTTTCATTAGGCTTAAGAAGTGAGTCTTACATTTCTTTGAGAATTTGTGCACAGTAGGGTTTTCTGCGGCTTTGATAATGACAAAATCACTAGTGACGCCAGCAGCCCACACAAGACGATAAAGCAGTGTGAAAGAAAAGAAAGACTGTGAAGGATGTTCTTCTCAATATGAAAACACTAGGAGCCCTCTAGCGGCCGGTCTGTAGTGTTTAAAAATCAGGTTTGATTCATGTGATGGCATATTCATTTTTATGTTCCATCCCTATACAGCGGATACGTCACTCCTTGCATTTGAATGGTCCAAGAACAGATCACAAATTTACAGTTGTCTTTCCGTCTGTGTGCAATTCATCCAGTGGCAGCTCACACAGAAGTGGAGGAGCAGTCCAGGCCCCCAGACAGATGGCCCATTCACCTGCAGATGTGGCCCATGTGGAGCTTCCTGATCTGGGTGTAGAAGATGTGTTGGAGTTGCAGTTGCGGCAGCTCACTTTGGCTCAGTTTACTGTTGCCTCTATGGAGTGTGCCATACCACTGCTTAAGACAGGTAAGTGTCAGTTTGCTTGTCTTTTTCAAATGATCTTATTTGGTCAAATATGAGTGGTAAAACTATTTTTTAAGCCATTAATCAATAATCTCAGTCTCAATTGTTTGTTTGTTTAAATTTTTTGAACTTAAGATTCCCTCACCTGTTTCTCTACATTGACTGGATTCTCTCCATTGTTATTTGATCACGTCAAAACATTTCTTCTGCTCTTGCTTTGTTTTCTCTCTCACTCTGCTGTTTCTCAGAAGGTTTGCATGCTTTCCATCGCGTTCTGGAGCTGCTGTGTGACGCTGTCCTCCTGCTTGGGGACAGCGTTTGTGAGCTGGTCTGGGACGATCGCAGCCTGGCGGGGATGGAGCTGGCAAGTCAACACAACTCATGACAGCCTCTTATGTAGATGAATAGACACTTCAGTGAAAAGGGGAACTGACTTGGCCACCAGACAATTTGCCACAGACACACAGGCATACGGTATTCGACTGTCAAGGAGAACTGCGGGCACGTGATTGAGCGTTATGTGTTATATAAAGGTTACAGAGGCTTTCTGCTGGTTATAAAGCACTTCTTGCATACATGCAAACTTCCCATCTGTACCCTTGGGTTTATCCCAGCACAGAATTGCAGGGCTAGTAAATGTCTTCATTTATTACATGCATAAAGTCCACACAATAGATTGTGTTAAACAGGTGTATTTTTTTTTACCATGCAGAATCATTTGTTATCTTGCATGGCTGTTTTAAAGGGTATGTTCCTCTGCAGGGGGATTTACACACTTGTCAAGTCCAGGCCCCTGTGGCCCTCTGCTGTTTAATACATGCCCAGAGCCTTGCAGCCTGAGAACTATTTTGTCATCTTTATGTGGAGAGCAGCTTTTGTGTGCCAAACCTCTAGGTTTTTCCTGTGGGAATGGACCAAACTGTTCATGCCCGCCTCAGCAATGCAGAGGGCATGTACTGCCCCCTGCTGGTGTTCATCTTCCATTGAACAATTTTTACACCCAGAACAAAGTGGCTGAGAATAGATTGTTCCAATTTATTCATACAGAGATAGGGTGGATCTGTATCTCGTCCCAAAATAACCCTGAAATCTGATTACATTCAATTCCTAACCTCTGGAACGAACAATTTTTCTCTTGGCTCGCAGCCAGAAGCTGTGTCTTGAGTGTGTGTGAACATTCACACAGTGCGAGTACATGTGCACGTATTGGTGCGTTTGTGTGGCAGTGTGTGTGTTTGTCTACATTTTTGCTTGTGTTTATTTTAGAAAGAGAAGCTGCAAACCTGCATGGAGCTACTGGGGGATATACTGAGCTATCACCACAGCTGTTCAGTGGATATTCCCAACAATTCTCAGGTTCACCATAGAATAGCCTACATAGGCGCTGCCATATTTACCATTAAACTCCTACAGACCATCCTCCCACCCGAGAAGGTGTGTGTGCTTGTGTGACAGAATCACTTTGATTCAGTTACTGTTTTCCATTTGAAAGTTAATCATTCTATGAACATCACACAGGCTAGTGACAATCTCCCAGAAAACACTGCAACAGCTCTTTTCCACTTATGCTTGGACACATCATTGGGAAGTTTGTTACCCAGCATGCAAGAGACAGCAGTGGCCTACTTGGAGCAGGTGAACTCGGACAGCCATGAAATCTACAGGAGGGTGACCCGAGCTGCCCTCTGGATGGAATCCACTTGCATCTTTCTCAGGGAAGCACAAGCGGAGGTATAATCACCACATCAAATACAAATACTAGGCATCCTTTATACGTATATATATATGGATACACTACACACTGATCAGGCATAACAATATGACAACTGACAGGTGACGTGAGTAAACGTGATTATCTCAAAGGTGATGTATTAGAAGCAGGAAAAATGGGCAAGCGTAGGGATTTGAGTGTAAGGATCAAATTGTGATGGCTAGGCAACACGTCAGAGCATCTCCAAAACTGTAGCTATATATGTCTGTGTCCAGTCTGCAGTGGTCAGTGTCTATCAAAAGTCGTCCAACGAAGAATAGTGCTGAACCAGGGACAAGGTCATGGGTGGCCACGGCTCATTGATGCACGTGGGGAGCATCAAGAAGATTGGCTGGTTTGATGAATCACATTTTCTTTCCCGTCACATGGCTGGCCGGGTGCATCTTAGGATGTGCCTGGGGAACACCTGGCACCAGAATACACTATGAGAAGAAGGCAAGCCGATGGAGGCAGTGTCATGGTTTGGGCAGTATACTGCTACGAAAACCTCGTGTCCTGGCAACCATGTGGAAGTTACTTCTAAATGCACCACCTACCTCAGGTCCAGACAACGTATAGCCTTTCGTGAAAATGGTGTTACCCCATATTCCCATAGGCCTCTTTCTGCAGGATGGTGCGCCCTGTTACAAAACAAAAACGGTTCGGGAATAGTTTTAGAAACACAACAACACGTTCGAGGTGTTGACTTGACCTAAAAATTGTGCAGATGCCAATCAAACCTCTGTGGGATGTGCTAGACAAAGACGTCTGATCCATGGAAGTGGATCAGACCTGGTGCCAGATTCCACAACACACCTTCAGAGGTCTAGCGGAGTCCATGCCTCAATGGGTCAGAGCCGTTTTAGCAGCAAAATGGGGACCAATACAGTGTTAAGCAGGTGGTCATAATGTTATCCCTGAACAAAGTATATGATTATATATGACTATAGTGAAGTCTTTTCAGACTGTATCTCATCACTACTTGACTGTTAATTAAACATTGTATTTTTTTTTCTCAAGGGGGAGAAGAATTGGCTGGAGTTAGTGGAGCTGGCAGACCAAGCCATAGATGGCCTTCCATTTCACCAGCACTTGCCTATCATCAAAGAATGTGTTCACATTTGCTCTTATCTGTAAGACATCAGATCTGAAGTCAGTCATAGTAATGACTTTTTTTTTTTTTGCTAACGAAGTTAGTTAAAATCCATTTGATTATCTTCTTATAGGTGGAAGTTTGAACAGCCCAGTCCCCTCCTCCAAACGGAGAGCCAGAAACTCCTCCTCAAGCTGCTGGCCCATCCTTTACTGCCCGTCAAGACAGAAACATATGAATGCACTTTAAACCTGGTCAAGGTTAGAGCAAGCCATCTTATATAGACAGTCATTGTTTGGATGAGTGCGGAGGGTCATGGTTAAAATATATGAGTGTGATATAGCCTTAATGTGAGCCTGTTTAGTGGGGCACCCATATGTAAATATGATGGATGAGTCACGGCTCTTTGACAGGCCACTATAAAAAACCCACTTGACATTTGAAATCAGTCTTTCTTTTCATTTTGCCAATTACTGACTAGAGTGAGTTTCTACATTTAAAGTGAATTGAAACTCTTATATGCGAGCACAAGTGAGAATAGTGATAATTTATGATGTGCTCTGGTGTGATTACATATACCCCTAGGACTGCCTTGGCATCCAGAATGCGACACGTCAGGAACCAGGGGCATGTGCTGGAGTTAGCTTCCTTCTCCACCACAGGGTGCTCTATGAAATAAGCACCTTTGGACTCCAAGATTCGGCACAAAAGGTAAATGTACTACTTATACCTTTCAAGTTTTAGACCTTTGAGAGAGCTCATTCTGATAATGGAGTACAGTCACTCACAGGTAATCATGAGATTAAAAGCAGAGGGGTTTGTGGAGGGGGTTTGGACATTACACGCTAAACCTGTGTAATTATTCAGACATTTCAAAGTTGTCACATGGAGTACTTGTTAGTAGATGTTTTATCAGCAATGCCTTTGTGAACTCAGCACTTTACCTGTGATCTATAGGTGAATGCTCTTGCCAAGGATATCCTGCTATTCCTGCTCAAGGGACGATTGATGATGACAGCATCAGCCTGGGACAGATTCAATGAGGCACTTTACCCGGTCATGCCCATATTACAGGTGTTGTAATCTCTTCAGAGGCTCAGTAGTATTTGCACTGCAGAGCTCATAAAGCGCACATCTCATTGGAGCTTATTAAACAATATTTATGGAAGGGAAGAATGGGTGTATGTTGCCTACAATGAGAACAGCTATGATCAAAAGTGCAATATTAGCACTCTTGGACCACAAAGACTGTGCATTGAGCTGCCAGTGAGAAAAATTTGGTTATTTTCTCATTTACATATTCTGTTATATTGTTTCCTTTTTGAGTGGAAGGGGAAGAGAAACAAAAACTTTTTATTAATTGTTCAGTTCCAGGGAACAGAAAGCCAGGAAATTCTTCATGAATAAACATGAGGCTTTGACTAGGCTGTCAAGTGTGATTTAATTCAAGAAGGCCATTCAGAGATGGGCCCACCATGTCAACAAGAGACAAAACGAAACCACCCGTAATCAAAGTGATGCATATTTTATTTACTTTTGCACCGCTTTGCTGGAATTCCCCATTGTTTGCTTTATTGTCTGCCAAGGCAGTCTTGAGAATTGTGTGTGTTTGTGTGTCTGTGTGCGGCAGGGTTACGCCAGCACCGAGGAGTCACTGGGAAACTGCGTCCTGCTGATAAGTGACATGTCGGACATGGCAAGAGACAGTGTGTTCCCAAGTACAGCCAAACTAAAGGCGGCACTGCGACTCCTTTTCACTAAGCAGCCCGCGTGAGTCTCTTCTCTGGGTCTTTCCTTTGTTGCTCTTTCTTGTTGTTTCTCTCTGTGCTCGTTTGAGCATTTTGTGCCTGCCCGGAATTGTGTGCATATCAGAAATGTGTGTGTTTGTGCCTGTGATGAGTATACTTGGATGTCTGGCATGTTTCTTTTCTTTTTTCCGTTTTCCTTTCGTGGAGTTGTTTGATGATTTTTGACGTCGGTTCTCGGGATTATTTGTTAGCCAGACAAACACTCAAGAGCCTGAAAATGTACTCTCCAACTTGTGGTGGGTATATTAGGCCTCTGTGTTGCTGTCAGGTGCTTGTCATGTCAACCAAATGCTCTTCGAGGCCTGTGTAAAACACTTTCTCATCCGGTCCCAATCTATGAATATTGATAGAAATGGAAATCAACACCAGAGAAGCCCTGGTAAATTCTGGCAGCAAGTAATAGAGCTGCCGCCTTCACTGCCAGCTATTTCTTGAGTTGTTGTTTGAAAAATCAAACTGTAAATGTTTTTTTGTTTTGTTTTTTTTGCTTCGCCGCATGAATTAGGTTGTTTTGCAGCAATTATAAGTCCTTAACTACACCTGCTTATATTCTTTCATTATTAACAGTGTGAGAATAGCAGCAGTGCAGCAATTCCTGCCCCACCTCACTGGAAGCGACGATTCAAATACAGCCCGGCCAAAACTGGATCAACAAATGATTGCCTCGCTCCCCAACCTCTTCTGCCTTAAAAACCCTTTAGACATCACACTTGATACCAGCAAGAAGTCTGTTCTAAAGGTATAATCCTGCATACATAACACAAAACTGATGTGTGCACTAATAAAAGTAAGTGCTTACCTATGTGTTTATTTTATGTCTTAGGTGGAATCTGTTGAGAAGCTGTTTAGTATCCTCTACTCAGACATGGTTGATATCACCTTGAAAAGGTCAGCTGCAGAACAGCTTTCTGTGGTGCTACAAGGTGAGATATCTGTAAAAGCTATATTTATAGTAGTATTATAAACTCATCTTTTGTCTGATTTTAATATTTTTCCAAGTTAAATATTTGTTCTGGCAGGTTAAAGCTTGTAAAAGCAACTTATCAGCCTTACTTTGCAAGTTGCTTAATATTAGATTAGACTACATATGTAAAAGTATATTTTAAGATCCTTCTGTCATTGTCTTTTTCCTCAAAATTACATATTTAGAAGCTTCTTTTTTTTCCAATTATAGTAATCCCTTCATGTCTTAAGTAGCTTAAGATTTGTGCTCTTGCATTGAATCTGCATCATAGGTATGTCTTAATCGCAGACCTTTTTAAAACTCAACGCCATAACTTAAACTATGATCTAACGTGCACTACTCTAGGAATGTGAGTTGTGTCAACATGTAGTTACGATGACTTTGATTGGCCCGTTCATTACTGCCATTTAATCCTAAGTTACTACTCAAGCTACTTCTTATGCCATCTTTTTTTAATCATCTGGAGGAAAACTCCACTGCTGACTAGTGTTTTGGCAGCTAAATTGCAGAGCAACAGAAGAACGCCAAGTGACATCAATCACTCGTGTAGGCTATGCTCCACCCTCTACATATACTTTGCACATATGTATAACTCACACATTTAATGCACCGATTTGTCTTATTTGGCATGTGAATTGTGCTAATATTGCTGCTTTACCATTTGGATACCTGCTCCAATCTACATCTGTGAGCCCCAACAACAAGTTTTCTGGCTATACAGTTCAATGCAAAATTAAAAATTTTATTTATGTAGCTCTGAATCACAACGGTCACCTCATGGTGCATTATATTATAAGGTGAAGAGAATTCAATGATATCGAGAAAACCCAAACAATTAGATGACCCAAGAGCAAGCACTTGGTGACAGTGGGAAGGAAAAACTCCCTTTTAAGAGTAAGAAACCTCAGTTAGAACCAGACTCAGGGAGGATCGGCCATCTGCGACCGGATGAGGGTGAGGGAAGAGACACACTGTGGAAGAGAGCCAAAGATTAATAACTAATAGATTGTTATTCGTTTCCTTCTGTATATTATTATACAGAAGGAAATGTACTGTCTACATTCAGCTCTTTCAAGCGAGAGAGGGGGAAAAAGCATGGGCTATATTCAGTAATCCACAATATCTCAAAAAACTGTCATCGTCAGCTGACCATTTGCACAGAATAAAATGTTATTCTTTGCAAGTTTTACTTACAGTAACTTGGTAAATTGTCATCAGCTCCTCTGCTCCGTGTGTGTCTGTTACACAAACACATGTATTGGAGTTTGGAAGACACATGCATGGTGCCACTGAGAGCAGATGAGAGCAGCGAAACAGCATCAGAAACTGTCACACTGAGCTGGAATGAAACGAATGCTCATAGAAAAGATGAAACCTCAGCTTATCAAACAGCAAATAATGTTTTGCAAAAGTTAGACAGATTTAGTTCCTTATTGTCAGCTCTCAAAAGTTGGAACTTCCCTGCAAAATGACAGAACTTGTTCCTTAGGTTTGTAATGAATAAAACCCTGGTGGTTTTCAGATACACTGCTATTCCACTGTGAGAATGCTTCGCTTCAGAAAAAAATGCTTTTTATTTTTATTGAAATGATTCTTTTATTGGGAAACACTGACTTTGGTGGCACATCCAGGCCAGTTTTAGAATGTGATAATACAAGGATTTAGAGATGTTAATTTACATCTGGATAATTGATGATTTGAATGTCTTATTACTCCCAGAAAAAGCTTTGCAAAAACTGCATTCACTAAAATGTAAATCAATTATAAAAGTCTGTGATACGCAAAACGCTGTGTTAAAACTACAATTTGTAGTAAGGGCACCAGTGTTTGTTGTTTCCCAATACTTTACTGTGTGTGTGTGTTTTGACATATATTGAACGGTTTTCTTTCTTTCCCTTTAGACACAGCAATGCACCCAGTACTAAAGAACCTTGGAATAACAGATAAAGTCCTTTCTGTAATTATGGAGTGTGTAAATGGCAACAAGGTAAATAGAAGAAACAGACTGTAGATGCTTACTGAAACAGTTACTATTGAAACTCAATAACCCAAATATATACAGTCACATGTTGTCTCGTTTATGTATATGTCCATGTTTATGTGTTCACGTGAGTTCATGTGTGGATGCAGGAAAACCACTGAGCCGTGAATGATAGAAGGATGAAATGGCGTGTATAAATATTGTCAGACAGGCCCTGGTCAGCAGTGATTTCTGGCCTGTAGTTGATGCAGTCTGCTGACCATTCCCAGGCTTTTAATCAGAAACTGCCGAGGGTAATCGTCCAACATGTCTCGCTACATGGATGTGGAGTAACAGGGCTACAGAGAATGACTTGTATTTGTTCCCAACCTCCCTTGCCTGCAACCTTCACAGTCACAGAATTTAGGTATAGCTTATGCGAGCTGACACTAAAGAAATCCTGTGCATTTGTGAGAGGCAGAACAAGGCGAGGCCGACTGGCAGCGTGTGGCTTTGTTTGTGTTTTCCTTGCAATTAAACACCGAGTGAGTATGTTGCTGTTTTCCCCAGAGGTTTGATTGTCTACTGGAGCCTTGTGTATGTATCCTGAGAAAGCTGGTGTACGCTGATCCATCTCTGAGGCACAGCCTGGCACAGCGGCAGCTCCTGCTCCTCACACTGCTCAGGGGTACATTCACAAGACAACTCATTAAATAACAGCTACACACATTGTGTCGAGTAGCTCGGGGCCATATTCTCAAGTCATCCACTGATGCATAGCTTTTAACCATGCTGTCACACTGTAGTAAGTAGCATATTAGTATGATGCAACTTGTTGCCACAGAGCTCGGCTCGGCAGCAGTGCACTTTTAACAGCTTAGTCTTAATAGTAGTTGGTAATATATACAGCAGCTCTAATATTTGTTGCATAAATTTGAGCTAAAATGTAACTTGGTTTATAAATTAAAAGACATTTAATTCAAGTGATTTTATGTATATTTGCGTAATGGTTTTAGTCAGGTCTAGACAGAAAATAGAGCTTTATTGAAATGTATTCATGCAAAAGATATGCAGTGTTTTAAACATAACCACATTTTAAATTCAGTGGAGTCTTACATTTAATAAGAAAAGTGTTTGCAAGTTTATTTTCGCAAATAAATTCTTGCAATATAAACTACTACTTCACTATTACTTCTGTAATCTTCTTATGGACTCAAGTGATAAAGTTCTGGATGTCATTGTTATGTAAATTGCCTATTCTGGTCTTCATTATAGCATCGTTGATATTGAAGGAGAACAAAAGCGATGGAAGTGAGATTGCTGTTCTGATGAGTTTACTGCTATTTGATGAGATCGCCAGCACTGACTTATGGTGAGCATAATTTTCCTCTCTTTAAATTTCCATTTGTGCATGCGTTAATGTTCATCCTTTTAATACTGCAGTGCTCTTTTTCTGTCATCAGGTCTGACACGTCCACCACAGAAGTGAGCGTCACACCATTCTCCCTGCCATTGGCAGTAACACGCAGGTAAGACCTTCATAAACTTCTGGAGGTCAGCAGCAGTGTTAAATATTGCCTTGTGCTTCGTTGCCACTTTTTTTACTTCCCTGTCATTAAAACACTTGACAGACAATATTCACAGTTTTGTTTTTAATCTTTCTTCAAGGTACAACGTTCCATTTCAGGCAGCAACTCATCATGCTGTTAGTCCGTACTGCTGCGTACTGGTGCCTTCGTCTGACCTCCAAACTCTTAACCCTGCCCGCCAAGCCCTACAGGTGGCCTGGAACACTGCGTGGCATTCTGGGATAGATAACCGCCTTCAGGAGCTTTGTGGCATTGCTAGAGATGTCAGCGAGTAAGCTCCTTCATATTTCCAACTGTATATGTGCAAATGTTAGGTGTGGCCATTGTACTAATGCGTTTCATGTGTGTTCTTTTTTTGTGTTTAAAAATTAGGATTAAATTAGAGATTGGACACCATGGTAGATGAATGTTTCTGTGTCAAGCAAAGTAGTCTAGTAGACTGCCAAAGAAACTTACCTGAGCAATAATTCTGTGACAGGATTTTTTTTTTTCTTTTTTGAGAAAAGGCTTTGAGTTATAGATATCACTCTTTTAAAACATTCCCTGTTGTAGAGCATGCGGTGAAGTTTTAGATTCAGCCTTGCCATCTTGTGTTTCATCTGTCTTCATTTACTTCTAATGTGACCTAATTCAAACAAATGAGAGTGTCTCTCCCAAATTCAGCCAGCTTGATTACAGCACAGATGTTTGAAGCACACCATGGATGGATTAGTCCATCTTAAACTGAATTTCACACAATGCTGTGACTGGGGAAAACAGCACTTGTTTAAGATTGATTAGTCAATAAAATAGACGGGTGTCTTCTTTGTACTTAGTGTTTATGTGAAGTATAGCTATGTATCAAAGCGATCAGCTTCAGATATTGTTGTTGTTTTTTGTTACCACACTCAAAAAAAACATGGCTACCTCTGCTTTAATCAGTCGTAAGAAATTCTCAAAACTTCTGATGAATCATAAATGTCTCATCCCACTAGACTGGTGATCAAATATGACTGTTAATGCAGTCATTAGTGATTCTGAGGCTGCTGCTTAAGCAATAAACTTGCCAGCTCATCAGTAGTCATGCGCTTTAATTTGGAATATATACATTTTTAAACCATTAACATTTTATTCCCCTCAGATTCCATCCCGACTTAAAGCTGTCAGAAACACAAGTTTTGTGGCTGAAGGCAGTGCACCTTCCCACTGCGCTGCAGGATTGTATCCAGGCCATCGTCACCGCATCAGGGCACAGTTCTGTGGCCTCTGCTCTCTCCAGGCTCAGCATCTACCTGTTGATTGACAGGCTGGCATTCCCACACATTCCCACCTACAGATGCAGGGAGACCCTTCACTCCCTCAGCTGGCAGGCTGCAGTGACCAGGTACACTAGATAATTATAATCAAGGATTTATGAACTTTTCTCACACTGTTACCAAAACCAGTAAATGTAATCCTGTGTGTAAAATGTAAATAAAGATAGAATTCAAGGATTAAAATTCGGTATAGGCAATATGTCAAATATTGAAAATGAGATGTGAAATGTTTATACTTTTAAAAATGCACTTTATGTTGTAGCACAGGCAAAAACTGAGCACAGACCTGAACAATATATTCAGGTCTGCGAGCAGCGTACGCTTCCATTCAGACAATGTCTTTTTCAACTTGCTTATTTCAGCAAAACAATGCCAAGTGACATTTGTGAATGCATTATAACAGCATGACTCTGTAGTAAGAGTGCTAATTTGACTTGCCTGCAGCTCAGACTTGTCATCCATTCAACACATTTGGCACATTATGAAACCGAAAATATGACAAAGAAAGCCCTGAAATGTTGGTCTGCTCAAATCCTAAGAATGCAAAAATGGAAAAACATTGTGCTCTCAGAACTACAGCAACTGGTGTCCTCAATTCCTAAAAACCTACAGAGTATTGTTGAAAGAAATGGTGATGCAATACAGATATAAGCTTAGCCGAATGAGTGGGTGACATCAAATTCAAAATAAACATGTATTTTTTCAACATTGTATAAATGTTTTTTGAACTATTCTCCCTTAATTTAGGATCTGAATAAGCTGGAAGCATTGTGTTTATTTATATTTACACAGGTTCTCAGTTTTTTTTGGAAATGGATATTTAGCAAAACTGAGTGAGACATAGACACTCATCTGCCACTTTATTAGGTACACGTGTTCATCTGCTTATGAACGCAAATATCTAATCAGCCAATCACATGATGGTAATCCAGTGCATTTAGTCACACAGATATGGCTGAAGTGTTCAGGTTGCTGGTGGTGTAATAGTGTAAAGCATATCTTTTTTTTCTTGGCACACTATGGGTCACTTAGTACCAGCTGAGCATAATTTAAACACCACAGCCTACCTGAGGGTCATTGCTGGTGAGGCCAACAAATCTGCAGTAGCTGTGTAATGGTAGCATGTCAGTATGGACCGAAATCTCTGAGGAATGGTTCCAGCACCTTGATAAATTTGTGCCACGAAGAAGGAGAATTAAAGTAGGTCTGAAGACAAAAGGAGGACGCAACAAGGTACTAAAAAGTGATGAATGAAATGTAATACTTCAGTAACAATGAAGACATTTTGGAATAAGTCTCCATAAACACACACTCACATATGTCAGTTATTTCTCTGATCTGATCAGTGTTATTCAATCAATCTTATTATCCTTCTCAACCATGTTTTTCTTCTAATGTTGTCTCTTTCTCCTCCTCTTCCTCCCTGCAGGTTTCTCCAGGTGCGCCCAGCCTGTGTTGAGGATGAAAGGTTGCTGGTGGGCATCATTGCATTTTTGAATGCCTACTTCACGCAGATTCACACTGAATTTGCGGCCGACTCAGAGGACGAGGACCTGCGCTGGATACTGGAGCTGCTTCTCAACCAGGTACACATCATGACACGTGTAAAAGAAAAACCCCACTTTAAAAACAATCATTATAGTTTCATTTTATTTAACAGGAGCTATGCTGTTTAGCATGGTTCAAACACAGACAGCTACAGAGTTTGTAGTGATTACTGTTTACTTAGCCTGGCAGGGCGAAGGACACTGTCTCAGCTGAACTTTGGACACGCACACACGTACACATACAGACATATATGCACATGCTGATGTACTCTCCCCCCTCCTCCTCCAAACGCCTTCGACGCTTATTCCCTTCCGATGCTGACGGTGGATCAAGGAGACCAGCGCATAGGCTGCAGGCCCGGATGTACTGTCTACATTGGCTGTCTCTCATCCTTTACCCATCCCTGAGCTTGTTGTGTGTTTCTCTGGTGTATTAAGAGTGGAGCTCAGTCTGGGGGGAGTTTTTTTTTTCTCCTTATCTTTCCTCATGTGGTGCATTTGCCATTGTTATACCTCTCTGACCTGTCTTCTCTATGAGATGTTTTTGTGTAATGTCAGCAGCCTTAACATGAAATTTCTCCTTGTGGGACTAATAAAGGTATCTTATCTTATTAATGTCCAGCCATTTTCCTTTAGTTAGTTCCTAGTTTTTTGGCACAGCGTGTACACATTATTTTAGTTATGGATTCATTGAGCACTCTAGTTTCCCATTAAACTAGTGGCCATCTTATCCATACATACCTTACTCATCTTATTTATGTGTCACCCCATAGCTCACCTTGTTAGTACCATTAAAATATGTGTGTATGTGTTTCCATTAGCTGGTAATCTGGTTAGAAGCAGAAAGCTATAAATATGCAATCAAAGCATGGATAAATCACTCACACACAAACACACACACACCGTCGCACAACCATATTACTTTTTCATAACTGAAAATAGTTTTGTAGCTTTCTACCTCAGGCCTGTGGCAGAGATTATTTCCTTAAAACAAAGTCACATTCATAGGTTTGGTTTTTTTTGGGGGTTTTTTATACCTTAACAGAAAAATCATCTCACTTTTTCAGTGCTGCTTTTAGGATTTAATCAGTTTCACCTTGGCTTTCTCATTAATGTGTGTGTAAACAATAATTCCTCCCCTGGCAGCTAACGAAGACTCACACTGAATGCCTGGCAGGGGTGAGCAGTGCTGCTCTGACTTTTTCTGTAATTACTGAGCTGTTTCAGGAACATCTGTCACTTCATAGACTTGGATTAACTACCCACTCTGTGTGCACTGCTCAGTATGAAATTCTGCTGTTTGGCATTGCAGAGGCAGGTTTTTTAGGGAGAGAAGGAGGTGGTTGCTTGCATACACTTCTTGCCTTTCTCTCCATAATACTCCATAAGTCAGTTTTTCTTTTCTCCCTTCAGTTTAAAACCTCTATAACTAAAGTAAATACACTCAACACTACTAGCTAGGAATGCACAAATTATGAGGGTGAATTTAAAATAATTAGGTACAATTCAACAGTATCCGTATCTTCCAGGATGCTGTGTCTCTGCTGAATTTGCTGCTTGGTGTGGAGACCCAGACCTCAACTCAGAGCACAGGGGAGCATCAAGAAGTGAAGAACCATGTGAGCCAAAGACTGCAGAGAGAGCTCACCCACTTCTTTAACACCTTACTCCGCTGCCTATCACACACCACTGACAGGTAGGTTTTCACAGACACACTTGTGGCTTCCTTTGGTGAAGTCACATATGACAGCCAGTGGTTCTTTTTTTTTTTTTTTTTTTTTAGATTAAATAATTTGAACTTTTAAGTAAAACACAACTTTGTAATTACATTGGACAGGTTAGATGTTTTTTTTCCTTTTTACATTATAATGTGATGCGTATCATTGAGATTTATCTGCTTCTAACATATCAAATACTTTTTCTCCACTACAGCTGAGGCATTTTTTGCCTTACCAAAACATTCAGCCATATTTTACACAAAATACCTTTTTGTAGTGCTAGGTATAAATAATTCAGTCTTTATCGCTCTTTTTCTGCCTTTTTTGCCTTTTTCTGTCTGATTTGCTCGCTTCTGTCTTTCTCGTTCTCTCCTTTCCTGTCTGTCCAGGCTATGTTTGGCATTAGCCGGCCCCTTCAAGAGCCAGCTGGCCGTCCGTTTGCTTCAGAGCCTGCGGGTGTCTGATGCACCGCGTTTTTATGGCCTTCCCAGCCTGGAGAGGACACTGCAGGGCATGATCAGCGTGACTGCCCAGCCTGGCTGGAGCTCCCACTGCCCTGACCTGGAGCCCAGCTCCCTTTGCTCCAAGTATCTCAGTGGGTTATTAGAGGTATGTGTTTGTCCATCAGTTTGTATTTGCATGTGGCATGAGTGTCAAGTTCTTTGTCTGCACAGTGTGTGCGCATATGCTCGTGCGCTGCATTGGCAAGTGCCGAAGCTTTTCCCCTCTCATCAGATACGAGAATGCCTACAGAAATGAAGAAAAAGGCAAACAGAGTACTTTCTGTGGAATTAATTAAAATTAAGCAAAAATGTGGTTACGGGACATGAATAACAAAAGGTAAAAAACATTCATTGATTAGACACGCCACACTGTGAAGATGCTGATGAGATTAATCAACCTTGCCTATTCCATCTGTTCAGCTGTTCAACGGTCCATAAAACAATAGCGTAACTCAGTGTAGACCAGCTTGCACAGCAATCCAGAGCACAGAGGTGTCCACATTTAGTTTTGCTTTGAAATGAAGACCCCCAAGGAACAGACAGCTCTGTTTACACGGAAACAGCCTTTTGTTTGTTATTTGGGGGGCAGCTTTTATTGACATAAATTAACATTTAATGGAGACTGAAGGTTAATTTGTAATGGCAGCTTCGGTCTCTGAGATTCCAATATCGTCCTCTTTCATCGTCGGCTTTTTAACCTTTTTCGCCCGCCTCTCACCTGCTATAGATCACCTCGTTGACTCCTCCCCCACCTCCTCCTGGCAAAGTAGAGGCCCAAATCTCAGCAAGCCTTGGGCTCCTCTCTCTCTTCATCTGCTCATATGTGCAACCACACATCCTGATGGCACACCAAAGCAAAAATAATTAGTCTCAGCTGTATTTAATTTTCATTTGGATGCATTGGGCTGCATGACAAGCATACAGTTTGCATTAACACAGAAGCAACTACTCTGTTTGCTCAACTGACTGTGCCTTTGGTGTTCACACTGAAAGTAGGTGTAGCATTGGATAACAACTACATACCAAATATGAACGACCTCTGCACTGTATCTATGTCTTTTTAGATAGATAGTGTCATAGTCTTAATTGGCACATAAGGATATAATATTTCCAATATATTCTGTTATCTACCCAGGTGATATCCTCATTTTATGTTGAGTGGGGTGGCAACTCCTTGTCATTCATGGGGAAAGGTGTTACCAAGAATGCAGTCATCTGCTTGCTTCACTTGTCTCATGAGATGATGTCTGAAAACAAGGACAAGGCAAGTGTCAACATACTGCAGTATACAGCAGAAAACATGCTCTAGAATTGAGATCCTACTGTGTTTATAGTTAGTGAAGACTTTTCTGCAAATTATTAAAAGACGTTGGAGTAAAACCGAAGTGTGTTTTTTTTTTTTTCCTGCACTAGGACATGATTCCACAGTGGTCTTTGGGGAATGAAGCAGCTGCCGAGGAAGCCAGTTCCTCTCAGCTGGGTTTAGCATGGTTGATCCCGTTATGGGTGGACCGAGATCAAGAGGTAATGAGCGCCACTTTTATATGCAAACATAACACGAAAACTATGTTTACTGTGTTCGGTTGATTATTTGTTTGTTGGAAATAAATCCTAATATTGTTGGAAGGCGTGTTTATGTTGCTTTAAATGGTACGGAAAATGCATTTGTGGTTTGAGCAGCAGCGTTATGCCCAATAAAAACTTTCCAAACAGCTTATTCTGTTAGTGACTTTTAATTGGTGTTGTTTATTGGACAACTATGTAATTTATTGCCAAGTAGCACTGTTACAACAACGAAATAATCAACCAAACACAAATGTCCTTACTTTTTGGGCTATGTTTATTTAGTGTTTATACTTCAATATATGAATTTGCTGTAAGAGAGTAAAGGAGTTGAGTTTACATTTGATTTTTCACCTTCATTTTTTGTAAACCCTGTCTGTTTTTAAAATAAAGCTCTAGATGTTTGGCTTCTGGGGTGGGGGAAGAACCCTGTAACAGTTGCACAAGAGCTCACAGGCATAAAGGAAGTACATGACAGCTAGTCGTACCAAATGCACTGCTCAAAAATGACTTCCCACACAAGTCAGTCTAAGAGGCTCCCTTGACAAAGAAGACTATGTTTTCAGTTTAAATGTCAGTATGATATTATAGTAAAAATAAAAACCACCATGACCAAATTCACATTTATTGCATTAGATGTGTACCATAACATTAACATTAACATGTCATGTTTTTGTTTTGTTTTTTCTTTAACAAAGCTTCATCTCAGTGTTCTCTCTTCCTCGTTTCAAACGTGGGTTTATTCTTTCATGTCAGGTGAGATTTGCCAGTTTGAGTTTGGGTGCAGCTCTATCCTCGATGCCCAGCGGGTGCCAGGCTCTGTGTGCCAGCTGTCAGAACATAAGTGGAGGCCTGTGGGGCACATTGCTCAACATCCTCTTGGATCAACAGGAGAGCAGCATGGTCCGCAGAGAGGTACAGTGTTTGAACTGCAACTGTGCTGACTGTTAAAGCCAGAAATATTCTGGGTTATTGATTATTATCACTAATGGTTTAACCTGAGGACTCTTGGGTGAATATATAGAACATGCAGAGATGATTAGTGATAGGTAAACTATGAGTTGCAGAGTATATATGTCTCAGCGGAAGGAAAGCAAATTTCATTTACACCTAACGAGTGGTCAGAAAATGAGTCTGGACTTGAATGTATTACCAGCCAAATAAAGGCAGATGGCACTGTTGCTGATTTAGTTTAAGTTGACTCAGTGTGCGTGTGTGTGTGTGTATGTGTGTGTCCTTTTTTAAATTTTTTTTTTGTAATGGTTTGTGTGTCTAGGCTGCATTTATCCTGCAGAACTTGCTGGTGATGCCTATGCCTGCCAATGCAGAGGAGGCCAAGGACTCCCACTGGCAGGTCAGCAGATCTGCCAGCCAGTTAAAAAGCTTTTATAGACCATGAACTGTTTTCACTTTCTCTCTCATTTGGTTTCTCTCTCTTTATATCCCCTCTCTGTCCCTCCTTTCCATTCCAAACCACCCTCTCCTCTCTAGTTAAGCCCTGCAGGGTTCAGGGGTGTTGCTAGAACTGAAGCTGTACTGAGGGTGCAGGCTTCCAGCACTAACCCCCCCAAAAAAATCACATTTAAATCTGTCAAAACATCAAACTAATTCAGCATGCCATTACTCATCAAGGGAGCTGTAAGTCAGAAATTGAAGAAGAAAAAAAAAAAAAGAAGGTATCGTGCGTTCTTATCTTATAAAAGCAAAGCTTGTTGTTTACTAAATCTTATGCACACAACATTGCAAAGTACAAAGCAGGCCAAGTGCAAAAAAAAGAAAGCAGAAACGGTTACACTTGCTGCCTAGCTGTGCAGGGGCTATATGAAAAGAAAAGAAAGATCCAAAAACAAAATAAAACTAGGACACAAAATGTCATCCTGTAGCTATGAAGTGACATTTGTAAAATGAATGAAATGTCTTACATCAGTGGCGCAACTTAACGAATGCCCTCAGCCTCTTCACTTTGTCCTTTTCTTCAACTCTCTTTGGTTTCTTTGTTTTTAATTTGTAAATTTCAATGGGAATCATAATTGCATCATAAAAATATAATGTTTGCATTAAATACTGAAACATCTATTCTCCTGTCGCCCTCTCATCGTCCAGCACCCGTGTGTTCGCGATGAAGTGTCTGGGGTGTCTTTGGTGGGTCTTCCAGCACTGCAGGCTCTGCTCTATCACTGTCAGTATTTCCAGCATGTGGGTCTCTCTGCCTCCAATTGTTACTGCGGCAGGTACACTTTCTACATCCAGCCTCGTGTTGGCTCTCACTGTGGCCCAAGACTTCAGGAGAGCGCCTCATCGGGTAAGCTAATTCTTTTGATTTTCCTTAATTACTCTCTTCAAGCCTGATAATGTGGATTTGTTCCAGCAGTACACATCCACACTGACTTTCATTATTGATTTTCTTCCCTTTTTTCCCCCTACATTTTCTTATAACACTGCTGTAATCTGTATGTGTTGTTTTGTTTATATGCTTGTGTAGATTCTGAGAATTCTCTGTGGCTTTCGGGACGCAACCCACCAGCACCCACAGTCAACTCCAGCAGACCCTCCAGCTCTCTCTCCACCTCTAGCACTGTGGTCAGCGCAGCAATATGCATACCAATAAATGAACCGCTGCATTAAAGTTAAATGGATCCTCACATCTTAATGTTGTCCATTATAGATAAGAGATTCAAGGCCACACTCCCCAAAGGCTCCCTCCCCACTGAGTATGACACAAGATACCCCTGTCAGCAGACTGATGGCTCAAGGTACTGAAATGAGAAATGTCTGTGGATAACAGCCTCAGTAAAACTGTGTGTTTACTTCTTAGTACTGCATAAACCTTTTATTTTTTCCCTTCTGAAACAGCGGCTCTCAATATGGCTACTGATTGTCTTAAACTAAACCAAGTTCTGTGTTTATGTGAGCATCCTAAATACACAGCTGAGAAAGTAGTGCAGTCTTCTCCAGTGCTTTTCTTTGGTTTACTGCTTTTGATTATGTGGTCAGTGGTTGGTAGCCAGAGACAGAGACGTGATTTACAATATGTGAACCCTTTTTCAGGAAGTGTGTCTGTTAGCCCTCTATTGATGTGTCTCGCAGGCCAGAGCGACACAGACACCAGCAACTCTATTACCTCGCAGGACTCCCGACAGGGCGAGCCCTTGGCCGTGGAACCCGTTGTCAAGGTAACGCCTGACCTCCTGACGGCCCACTGCGGCCTGCTGACCAACCTGCTGGCCATCCTGCCAGACTTCACCCTCACTGCCATCCGACATAACCAGCTCCTTCAAGCTCTGGCCAGGTAAGAGGTCACATGCTGAGTCCACATGAACACCAGCTCAACCACCCTTGATGTATTATCATCTTAAGCAAGCATTGATTTAAGTGTTTG
>NW_005187408.1:3521722-3549174 GCF_000239375.1 Pundamilia nyererei
CTAAACCGGCTTCCTGAAACAGGGCCCCGGTGATAAAGTGCTCCTCTGTGTGGAAGGAGTAAACAGTGGGCTATCATGAAGTGCGCCCCAGTAGCTCAAGTGCTAGCAGGAAGTGTAGCCTGGGTGCCTCCACTCGTCTCATCAATGCAGCTTTCATTCTCCCTCTGTGGGGCAAGATGGAAGCTGTACAAAAGGACTGCTGGTACTTCGTGGTACTTATCTTTCTCCCTTTTCTTAAAGGTATGGGCTTTATTTTTTAATTCAAATATATTTCTTTGAATTTGCAGTGTTTGTTTTTTTAATTGGAAAAAGTGCTGTAACAAATACTTTTACTAACAATTTTAAAACTGATGGCTTTAAGGCTGTTTTAAAGTAATCTAACAAAATCATTTTCTGATATCTAAATCATTAAAAAACAAACAAAATGTAACTTTTCATTCTTATTTAAAGTCGATAAGCCTGTAATCATAAGTCTTTCTAGACATTATTATTCCAGACTTGGCTCTCCCGAGGGCTTCACTGGATTTGAGACAAATTGTCATTCAGCTCAGATAAAAGGCTTTGAAAAACTTGGAGGCTTGATCACCAGCTATTGTCAACTGTTTTTATGTGTTCTGGCTTAAATTAGCCTAATTACCATAGGCCGAGGGATGATCTCAGAGTTTTGAATTGCTCTTCAAGTAGAGGGCTCTCATTGTGTATGTGTAAACCCAATAGAGGTTCTCTGCCAGTAAAGGAAAACTATTATAGAATAAACTGTATGAACGTTAGATTTATTCCTTCCTTCTTAAAAATGTGTAATTTTGTAGCTTCATGGCTATTTTGTTATCTGTGTTGTGTCATGACTCATATGTTAACAACAGAAAAAACAATGCCTTTGTCCAGTTGCTGTCCAGCAGAGAGTGCCTGCTACAGTTAGGCTGGAGGAGGGGATGGTTCTGCATTGCTTGTGCCCCTGGGATGGCAACCTCAGCATGGTGTCTTGGACAAAAAGGTCAGAAAAAAATCCAGTGGCTGTTTTCCACCCTGATTTTGGAGTGGTTTTATCACATCGTTTCGATGGGAGAGTGGAGTTCCTGAAGAACGGTCCCATGGATGGCAGTATTTCCATAAAGAACGTTACCCATCAGGATATCGGGCTTTACGAGTGCTCTGTTCAGACCTTCCCTCGGGGACCCTGGACCCGGCACATTCAGGTGGAGGATTTAGGTAAATATGGCAGAAAGCGTCAGAGCGCATGTTCTGAGCTGTCTAGTATCATTCCCACCTCCCCCGCTTAGTGATTAAAAATGGTGAAATATGAAACCTAGAAAGGTGCCATACTGTAGTTTCCATCACATATTTTTAGATTCCTTTCTTTCGCTTACAGATGAGCCACCGGAGGAAGACCCCACAGAGCCCACTCCCACACAGGAGGCCGTTTCAAACGAAAAGCTGCTAGTAGAGCAGAACAGCAACCTGACCATCAGATGTAACTATCAGCATAATGGCACCGTTAACCAGGTCATATTGGAGAGGATGCTGCACGGCCAGTCGTGGACCATTGTTGGAGTGTGCAAGAAGGTGGAGGAAGGCCTGGTGGCGGAGGACTACAGCGACAGGGGCCGGGTCAGCTGTGAAGACAGCCTGGATATGAGTCTGCACTTGACTGACGTGACACAGGAAGACAATGGTTTCTACCGCTGTACTTTTAACACCGATGCAGGACAGCAAACTACCACCGTGCAGCTCACCACTGTGGCTTCAGGTACGAAGCAGGCACCATGAAGTTGAAGACATGCATACATTCAGCTGTGTGTGTGTCTGTGATTGTTTAAATTAGTTGTGAATTGACATTAAGAAGTGGATGGAAGTAAATAAGGCCAGCGATGATAATGAAATGAAAGAAAACAAAGCATGTGATGTCACTCGCACATTCACAGCTGCTCAGTGCGCTGAAGCCACAGAGGTTTGTGGCTAAAAGTCCGAGCTTTTTCACAGCGTATCTGAAAAAGCACTGGTTGCACCATATGTGTGTCATGGAACAAATTGAAAACACTAATCAGACACTGCTGTATGACATAGAATTATTCAGAAAACTAATTTTCACACTGTTTTGTTCCCTGTTTGATTTTTGTTTCTTCTGTTTTTCTCACTCCTACACATAACCAGGTTGGTTCAGCCTGTCGTTATACATGATGTACATTTACATCGGGGTTGGAGCTGCTGGACTCTGTCTACTTATTGCCATCATCATAGCAGTAATGAGGCACAGGTAAGATATCAGCAAAGTAAAGTAAGGGGTGCTCTGTCAATAAACACAGATAAGTACGGAGGGAACACCGATGGTTCAGCTCATAGTGTGATAACGCTGACACACTGATGTTTAGCAGGGAGCATGCTTCCATCTCAAGCTCCATACATGCCTATCAAATGTCACTCTTTAATTGTTTAAACCTGTGCTCCTTGAAGAAATGTGTTCATAAGAAAATATCATTACTATCTTGGAAATCTTCTGATGCAGCGCAGTTAAGTTTGTTTTTTTTGAACAGTAATGAAAATCCTTTTTGTCTGAAAACCCTGCAGAAAGAGGAACAAGAGAAAGGAGTACAGAGTGAAACTGCACCCATCCCAGAGACAGGTAGGCATCGCCACGTTCATTTTATCTACTCTCCTCTTTACTCTCGACACCTTTAAGGCACTCCCGTACCTTCTCATCAGACTTGCACTTAATTACAAAACCATCACCCTTTACAGCTAATCTCAGCTAATGGCACCGCCCACTCATTTAACTAATGCTAATTAACTTCAATGTTAACTGAAAGTGTCTTTGAAGACAAGCAGCTTGTTAAAATGTTATTACAGTATCGATGTGCTGAGTTTGATTATTTGATGTAAATAAATACACAAGCTCTTTAATAATTAGCTGATCTTTTTACACATTTTTGATATAATATGAATGTGTTATTTATTAGCGTGAGCCCATATTGGTGGGAAAAGTAACTACATTTTGCCAAGCTGCTTCACCTCTACTGCCTGTTTTGGTGTAATGGCTTAAAAAGCATTAACATTCACTTCCTCACATCCTCACAGCCAAACTTCTATGAGAACATCCCCATGTGTCCCAGGATAAAGAAGTCCAGACAGATCAGAAACTGTCCCGTTTATGCCAACGTACAGACCGTCCGATCCATGAAAACCACATCGCACCAACGACAGTGTAATAAATAAACACACGCACGAACGCGAGGTACTGGATGATGTCGATCTGTCACAGCTTTGTGTGCGTGCGCCTTCCAGCCTTTCACAAACAAAGCGCATCGAAGTTTATCTGAGAAAAAAGAAGAAATCCACCTGTGTTGACATGAACAAATAATTTATTTGATATCTTGTAATTATATGTGTGGATCACACTGACACTGATTAGCATTCACGCCGTGGTTTCAAATGAGCTAACAAGTTGGTGCTTATCTGCGAGTCAGAACGCTGACAGGGGCTGTTTGGGTCCAGCCTTGCTCGCTCTAATTAAATGTAGTATGTACTGCATAATTACTGTTGAGGAAATATTTGTTTTGGCCATAACAGTATTTGACAGTTACAATCACGCAGAAGACAAGACAAAGGGCCGTGTAATCGTTCTTTTTACTTCTCTAACCCCCGAGTAAAACGACTGACAAAAGCCTTTGTAATTGCCCTCCTTTTTACTTTCATCCCTCCTGGTTTCCATTCAGGGATTGACAATGGTGTCTAATCATCTAACGGAAGAGAAAAGCAGTCACTCAGCTCTGTACCATCACTTGAGACCGTTACTTACCCCAACGGGCTCTGTGTCTGGGATGGCTGCATTCTAGTTACATCACACTCTGCGCGCAGGAGCTAAGCTCTAATTAGCTAATCCTGTGCTTACTTTGTAGCTGCTCAGACTTTGTGTGCCTGCTGTTTATTGATGAGTGTTTGTTCCTGTCGTTGTTCTCCTGTTGTAAAAATGATTTTATGATAAGCTGTCAAAAGTTTTCCAAGCTGTATTTATTCTTTTGTTTCCAGAGTTTTTCCGAGCTTGCTTTCGTAAATCAATATTTAGGGTTTATGATGCTGTAGTACTGTTAAGCCGTGTGCTGTTTGTGTAATCTAATTCATTTATCTCCATAGAAGTGGAGGCAGTGGCAGAGGCAGTAATGGATATGCGGGCTATTCCGCTAAGAACAAGACAAATGTGGAGCATAAAGGGACAATATAATCAGTTTGTTTTTTGCTTTCAATTCGCTTCCAATTCAAGAATCTGCAGCTGTACTTTCTGGGATGGCACTAAAGATGACGCGAGCGTGACCAACCATACTGAAACTGATGTGTGTGACTGTAAACGATTTCATGTGGTACGAATAAAACTGTGTCACTGCCTCTGCTTCCTTTTGTTTTCCTGTGTTAGGTGTAGTTGAGTTTGTAGACTAATTGGACAGAATCATCGATGACTGTAGTCGTTTCTAAGAAAGCAAATCATTTCCTGTAACCCACAAAGAGGTACCAGGTGACACGTGGGCAAAAGATGAGCCGTGATGATCTAAAAAGGAAAGCAGCCCGCATAAGAATCCAGCATTTTGCAAAGCGGCGAGTGACTGCAGAGTCTGTTCGATTTCATCAGACAATTTGCGAGATGTCTGCAAATTTGAACGCCTGTATATAATTTACTGCAGGTGGATTTTTCTTTCCCGTTGGTGACATTTTCATTGTAATCTGTCAAATTTAGGTTCTAAATAAAATTTGTAACTTTGGTGTCTAACCTTTTGCTTACTTTTTAGTGTTGGCTCTCTGAAAAAGAAACACAAAACGATCTGTCAAACCACCATATGAAACAGCCAAGATAAGAAGTGTGCCGTACATCTGTTTGTGAACCAAAATGACAGATGCAAAGAATGAGGTGTTTGCTTCTATCTGAAACCTCAGCTTGAAAGCGTAAGTCAAAGAAGAGTGTGTTAACCACCACCCGCAAAGCCACTAATGATCTGAAGAGGCGCTTTCTGGCTTTTAGCACGGCATGCACAGAAACAATGTTAAAAAGTAGAGTAAGGGGCTCGTGTTTTTCATCTGAACGAAACTGCAGAAAGTGTGAAAACACTGTTTTTGTTCATCTCTCACTGTGGGGTAATTTTCGCTCTTCATTATAAAGAAGGCATTTGTTTATGGACGGCTAGTTTAAGGTCCCAACACAGCATTTCAACCAGGTTGAGGACTTTGACTCGGCCTTTGCAACATGTTGATTTGTTACTTTTTCCACCATTGTGTTGTAGATTTGCTGCTGTAGTTGGGATCATTGTCCTGTTGCATGACCTAGTTTGTCCAACTGTCAGACAGATGGCCTCACATTTGACTCTACACTCTTTGCTATACAGAAGAGTTCATAGTTGACTCAAAACGAGCCTAAATCATTAGCCCTCCACTGCGTCTGACAGTTGGTATGAGGTGTGCTGATATGCTGGTCTCATCTGTCCACAGTCCTTCGGCTTGTTTAGATCCAAGCTTGCTGTGCTGCCATGCTCCTTTTAAACAGGAGAGGCTTTCTTCTGGCATCCCTTCTAAACAAGCCACACATCCGTCTTGTTGGAATGAACTTTAACATTTAATGTATAAACTGAGGTCTGTAGAGTCTGAGAGGTAGCTCTTGGGTGCAGTGTCAGTGAGCGCTGCACAGCCTGACCTCGGGGTGAATTTGCTGGGACATGCAGTCTTGTTGTGAATCATCTTTCTCGCTGCAGAATCATGGACTTTAAATTGTCTGGAAAAAAAAAAATTTCCGCACGCTGCTTCTGAATTTGGCTCAGCCATTATCGAATGAATAACAACACATATGCCAGGGTAACATGCAGTGCCTTCTGATTCATCTGAGGTTGCATTTACCCGAATTTAAGACCTGTTATGTACCACCTGATTTTTTTTAATCCCTCCTACGTAAAACCTTAGAACTGAAAGAGGGGGTGCTTTCTTTTTCACATGACTGTACTCCTCTTACTTTCCCCATTACAATATTGTTTTCCCCTAAAGCTTAACTAAAGCGTAAAGAATAAAAAGTAAAAGAATGCTACATGTACCTAATGAGAATCCTGATGGCATAAAGGGCAAAAAAAATCTGATACATGGCAGAACATTGAATTTATTACCTTTTTTTTTTTAATCATCAAAAACATTACATATGTACATTTAGTGAAAACTGTAGGCCTACACTCATGTATTAAAAGTGCTATTATAATCTATGAGAACAAAACATGGCAGACACAAACACAATCATATAGTAATGATAACAACTTTTCATGACACTTCTACAAACAAGTGAATAGCTACAGTGAACGAAAATAAAACGGCAAATGACAAACACAATCAACTAGAAGTTTCTCCAGTCCTCTCAGTACAGCTGCCAGTGCAATGGAACTACTATACTGGAGCTAAGACTCAACTCAGTTATACAACAGCTTAGTTAAATGTGGCCAGCAACTGTATCAGTGGACTCTGTGATGCAGGCTAACAATCATCTGTGGCTTAAATTAATAAAATTAATTACATGATTGCGGTTTTTCTTTTTTTAATATAATATTGTGCACAAAATAAAGTGACGACAGCGAAACACAAAATAAGCGCTTGTACTTTAGAAACTGTTCAAATGTAAAACCAAGACAAAAGAGCATCAGTGCCAAAAAACAAACAACAAAAACACAACCCACCTTTAAAAATGATTACATTTGACACTGAGAGACTCCCATGTTGCCTAAAACTGATTGTCATTGGAAACTTTTGTGATTAACCCACAAAATGCTGTAATTTCAGTATTGGAGAATGAACAAGAAAAAAAAAGTCATAATTTTGATGCATGAAAAACACCACCACAAATATTTAGAGATGAATTCGGGTCTAGTGATTGCCACCCACGGCTAACAGGTTATACTCGGTATTGATGCTGTTACATGGCATTTCACAGCCGGGAAAAAAGGAAATGTGGCAAAGCGGTTCTGAAGATTCCAAGTAAACTTTCCGGTCAGCGATGGTAAACTCAAAACCCAAAGACGTTGCTTTGGTTAGATCTCACAATCCACGGTCTGTGTGTCGGAAGGCACTTCTTACTCAAGGAGGATGATGCAGAAACCATAATCACAGCAGTGTTTCCGGATGGAAAAAGGGGGCTGCAGGGAACTAGCAGGGGTAGTTGTTAGGCTGCTGGGTTTGAAACTGTGTGGGCGTTTTTTTTGTTTTTGTCTTCTTTAAAAGAGTAGATCTGTTTCCAAAGCCATCAGCCAATCACAAAGCCTGGGAAAAAAAACATTAGCCTGACTGTTTCAAACTTGTTACATTGTTTCATTTCCTCTGTACCAAAAAAAAAACCCATGAAAAAAGAAATAATGTGCTGATGCACAAAATCAGTTTCCTTCATAGAGCTAAGAGTGGGTTTGCTTGTTTCAGTTCAGTTTTTATTGTCGGAGAATGTTTCACTGTAGTTTAGGGTACATTTGTTTCGGTTGGACCTCTAGTCTTTTTAATTACCAGTGTGTGTCGGGAATATGTGAAAGGCAAGATTTAAGAAAAATCGACATACGTATAACAAAACCCCATTTTTTGAAGGCAGCTGTTCACCATCATGTAGCCATTCAAAGTCTCAATAAACATATCCATCAAAGCTTTTACTGAACTAACAAATAGTAAAACTATGAGTTCACAAAACCATTTCAGCTACTTTTAATTCTTTTCAAAAGTCTAGTTTTTATCATTATTTTAGCTAACTTTGTTTTGGTTAAAAATGTTGGTATCACGTTGTCTCAACTTCAAACAGACTTTTATAAGCTTTGGACAAATATACTGAAGTTGGAAGATTGATTTCTGAGCTTGTGAAATGGGAGTGCCAGACAGTAGAGTAACTTTATAACAAAGTATATGTTCTCAAAGAAATGCACTGATTTTAATCTATTTTCCCCAAAATTAAACTGTGTTATTAAGTTGAATGAAAAGTAGTTATGATGTTTAATTGCCACAGAGCACATCCTGGACCCAAAATGCCAATATCACCTCTGCTCTGCGTAGCTTACTCCCTCAGGTCGCTCTCTTTACACCTTTTTGCAAATGAACCAGTCCTCAGAGGAACCGGACGACGACGTGCTTGGTGGCTATTAAAATCGAATTGCTCTGGTGAAAAGGTAAGGTTGGCAGTTTTAAAGCAGATGCTGTGCGAAGGTTACATTGGATCATTTCTGACATGACGGTCCATTACTACATCCTTCAAGCACATATCTGAATGACTATTTCCCTTTGCCAGTTGTATTCATTCAGGACTTTAGCTGATCCATTACTGGCGTCAGCATCGAGCGTCTTTCGTGTAAGGCATTGATCAGTTTCACATTCTTGAGAAGAAAAAAAAAAGGTCAAAGCAGCGAGTGTGGGAGTATTTTGAGTCAAAACTGGTGGAATTTCTCATGAATTGGTTGCTGAGGCTGCACATCAATGGAGCGAGCCTGATGGCATTTCAGGAGTTTTGTAATAAAAGTTGACACTGGTTTACAGCGGGCTGTGGTGTGTTAGTAGCTTTTAGGTTTTGTAAGGTATGATGTAGTGCTTTAAAACAGGGATGGGAAGAATCATGCTGGCTTTAAAAGGATAATGACAACATAAAACACTTAAAAACGACAGTTAAAGGATTTTTTTCTTCCTTTTGGTACAATCTTTGAAGCTACTTCGGCTGTCGCACGTCGCACAAAAAAATAGGTACAATCCTCCTCGAGATCATTTTTTCGCATACCGATCGCTCTACAGTTGACACTACTGTCTGTAAGTTATCACCATAAAATGATATATTACACATGTCGCTATACATATTTCTACATCCTCTCTAAAGCAGTGGGTAAAGTGTTCAGTCCAGTGTCGATGGAGCAATTCTCTGTCATTGAAGGGGTCTCAGGCTGCAACTAGATTCACAGCCACTAGAGGGCGACGGCGCCTCTCGCTGGTGCTGGCTCTCCTCCTGTTCAGGCTCATCAGACAGAAAGCTGGGGAAGGTCTGTGCTCTCGGGATGAAAGTCATCATCAGGCCCGTTCCTTTGAGAGGGAGAAAGAAAAGCTTCAAGTGAGCACTTTTTTTTTCCTCTCTATTTCCTCTTTTTTGTTAAGAGGAGTAAAATTAGCCGATCTGCTTCATTTATCTGGAACTCCACTGCAACACAGTATTGTTTCTTAAACTATATAGTCATAGTGCAACTGTTGCTTAGCTACTGTCCATGGAAATATCTTTATGGAGATTAAAGAACGATGCTTCTCAATTTTGCTAAAACAATCTTTTAAAGCCCTTTGATGAAGGTGAAGGTCCTTTTCAGATATACAAAATCTATAAAGCCTAACAGGTATAATAGTAACAGATGTGACATAAAAGCAACCTTTCATCTCAGATAAACAACTTCATTCGGCCCTCTCATCCTCCTCGACTGCTGTCGTCTCTCTCTGTCCCCTGCCATCTCCCTCTCCACCTTAATTTAAATTAACTGGCCCAATTTGTTGTGCAGTTTGTGTTGGTAAAATGCACTGAAAGTGAGTAATGGATACTTGTGGGTGGAGTGCTGTTCTTGTGCAACCGCGGGGCCATTAATAATATATTAGAATGCGGTTTGGAGACGTGCACACGGAGGTAGGTTGGGGATAAAGTGGCTGGCAAGCTGCTGATCATGCACCAAACAAGGAGGAAGTGGCCAATGATCAATATTGCAGGAGGTGCGAAACCTAACACAACGCTGTAATCAACTCTAACCTACAGCATACACGGGGCCAGCTGGGAGAAGTTGCTGCTGTCAATATTTTTCAGGCATTTCAGATTCACCTATGCAGGCTAATTGAAATTTGATTAACAAATTAAAATTTGATTGTTCTTTTAATATTCCCAAGGGGCATGGATAAAGTCGTGATTCTTACAACTGTTATTGGTGCTGAAATGCTTCTTAGCAGATATGACTTTAAGCTGTGCAAACCATTTGTTATACAGAGAACACACACATACCAGAACCCACGCGCACAGCCAGCAGCACCAGATATCATGGTACCCAAAGGGAACTGGGATCAGACACGCTGCCACTTCACCACAACGCGGAATATAAAACATGACCCAGTCAACCTGGCAATCAATGTCAATTGTGAGCGTACATCAGTACCACAGAGACAGAAGTCTTGTTTTAAAAAAATGGAGGCATGTAAAAAAGAAAAGATGCACAAGTTAAAGAAAGATACTGAGAAGGAAAAACACAGAAAAGGCATTTTTCCTGTGCGAGTTCAGGGAACAGCTTGCAGGAGGAAGCACAGAGGGGCCTGTGTGGGTGTGAGGATGAGACCAACACAGCATCAGCCATAACAGGTGAGTCATACATACACACCTCTGTCTGCTAGTCTTTCCTTTCCACCACTCCCTGAAATGAAGGAAAAGAATAGCATAAGGCTCTAGCTTAAGGATTTAAATGTAACAGTGTCCATGCTGTAGGAAAAGGGGGGAAAAAACCCACTGCAAGTTTTAAAATGAGGGGGTGGAGGGGGGTGCACTTTGTCTTTCCTCAGCGTTGTACTTAATAGATTGCTGCAACGACTGGTGCGCAACCAGGCATATCCTTTTCACATCTTTGCCAAGACAATCCTTCTCCTCAACCAAGGCCAATTTAGACTGGGTGAGGGGAAAAAAAGGTGGGGGGCGGCAGGGAGCCCAGAGCAGACAGAGAGGGCAAAGTGGATCTCATCATCTCCTCAGTGGTAAACAGTGGTGTTTGTTGTGCGGTGCCAGACCCCTGACGAGAGCCACGCTTTCGTAAAGCAGACACTCTTACAAGATAAATAAATAAAATAATAATAATAAAAAGCACTGAGAGCGATGATGGTGTCAGCATCTCCTCTCTTCGTCTATCCCTGTGAGAAGCAGACAGTGATTTGTCAGTGCCTTTTCATTACCAGGGAAGGTCATGTCATTCTATCTGGCCTGGGGTGGCAGCTGCTGGGCCGGAGCAGACAGTACAGGCAGGGGAGGGCCCTCTCACACACTGACAGAATAGCAGAGCCGGATACAGAGGCAGCTATTCATGTGTGTGTGTGTGTGGACACATGCATGCACCTTTCTCCACCTTCTTTCCTTAAAGTGCAACAACGCAGATGGCATCCTAGAAACAGCTGTAACCAGAGAAACCCGGGCTGAACGTACCACAAACATGCACGGCTGCATCTCCTGGGCAGTAAAAAGCCGCTGGGGTAACGACAGGCTGTAAGTGATAAAATATCAATCTGATCCAGCCTAGAGACTAGGTCGCTAACTTAAGCTTTGATTCATATAATGTGCGGTGACGTCCACCAAGAAGAAAGAAACTAACTTTTACCTGCAATAAATTTTTCATGGGGTTCAGTTTTTGCACTTACTATACATCTACAATACTTCATGTTGCCTGTCGCAGATAAGACGGGGTTATCGTCTTGTCCCTTTGATACTTGCTACCTCTCGGAAAAAAATCCCCTCGCATCGCACCCGGCCGATCAAACTGGGTACAGCTCTCTATTTCATTAGAATTGCTAATGCTACATCACTAAACTACAGAGCACAATAAAATGCAGGCGTGAGAGAGAGAAAGACGGCGTGCAGGCGAAATATGCGCATGCACACAAAAATGGGAACACGCCAAAACACAAGCATCCCCGTCCCTTTCCTTCCCAGTATTAGAGTTGGTAATTGAACCATTTCCGACAGGTGTGGCGCCTCGCTTTTTTTCAACTCGGAAACTTTAAAGTGCACTTCCTCTGCATCAGCAAACTCAGAGGACACGGCAGTTTCACCGAAATCCAAAAGAGTGAATAACATTAGAGTAAAGAGAGTAAACCAGCGGTATAAACCATAACCTGTCTCAGTATGACGTATCTTGTGAAGATGAAAACACCAATCTAAGGTCATATTTAAAAAAGCTGAATGCTTTGATGGGGCTGGATTTAGTTGAAAACGGATGAAAAGCTCTCTTTCCTTTTAAACAAGATGCATTTTAGCATTATCTTTGTCAGTTACAGCAAACAAGGCTTTTGGGATGTGTTTTTGAGACAATTCCAGCTCAGTAAAAAGCAGATGTTAAATATATTTGAATAAAAGAGTGACACTACTTTTACTGCCAAGTCCACACATTTACTGACACAAAGAAATAAACAAATAGGTGAATAAACCTCAGCAGGGGGGGGGGGGACTGTGTTCCTTAATTATTCCACCGGACCCGCAGGGTATTTGAAAGCAGCCCGAGCATGACTCAGCAAATTGACTGTGCTGATTGGATATTCATCATGCACAGAGTGATACAGCCAGGAAGCAGACACAGCCAGCTGTATCATGGTCCAAGAATCTGACTTCCTACCTATATTAGGATCCAAATTATTATTCTGGGAGCTAATAGCATAATTATTAAAAAAAAGAAAAACTCACAACCTGCAGCCATGTCTACTGAGGGTGTTTAAATCTGTCTGTGTACTGAAAGACAGACTGTTTTGAGCTTCTAAGATATTTTTAGGCACCGATTTCAACTTAGTCTGATTTTTAAAAATATTGTTAATTAACAGTGATAACTACATAATGAGTCAGCTGCAATCTGGGAACCCATTGGCTATTGTCTGATGACTCAGTCCCTTGGAACGAGTGCCAGCATTTCAGAGCTTCTGGTGTACCCAGCAGATATCACAGCCAAGATATCTCGTCCATTGTTCATGAACGCAGATAATTCTTTAAAAAAAAAGAAGAAGCAAGAAACCCCCCAAAAGTTTCAAGATGTTATTATGGAAAATTGAACTGTTGCTTTGCTCTTCTGCATTCAGGGAAACAACAGGGTTGGTTCCTTGCATGCAATCAGAGTCTGATTACATGTTATATATATATGGATCATAAATCGTGTTCCGTATTTTGCATATTCATATTCAAACCTTTGTTTATAAAGACGCAACCAAGCTAAGCTGTGTGTTTAGCTGTTGAATAGATGGTTGAAAACAGATTACTCAAAGTAGTGGATGCCATGTCCGCTGCAGTGGCCTCTTTTAGTAAGAATGTTGTTAACAAATCAAAGACAGTTTTGTTCTGATCCCCCCATGAATGGATTTGGTGGCTCTGTAATCCTGTTGTGGGGCATTTTTCCAGCATGGTTTCTTCCAGGGGTCTCAAATCTGGAGTTCTTGTGCCCATCTCCATTTCTCTGATACGACTATGGTACCGAAGAACAGAATTTCTAAAAACATTTTCCTTTAATTCATCATCACTTAAAATGGTTCTTTCAATGGGGAAAAAAATGTGGATTTTTCACACTGATTTTGTTTTTTGTTACTAAAACGTGCGTTGCATTCTGGGTCTATCACTCAGTGCATTATTGTTTTAAATTTGCTGAACCTCAGTAACGCTGGATGTATACACATACATGTGTAGTACTGAGTCCATCTACTTATGGATTCCAAGTTCAAAAGGTCATGGAGGAAAACAGATGATTTATCAGTGGACAGACCTGTTTCCTTTACTGCTGCTGCTTATGCCTGAATTACACTCTATATATAGAGCCTATGATGTAGTCCACTGGTATCGCCGCTTTTATACCTGTCGTCGATAGCAACATGTGATTACATTTCTAGCTAGGTTTATATTTGGTCAAAGCGTGGGGTTTAAAGAGGGCATGCCTACATAAAAAAAAACGATTACCAGCACGCTTTATCAGTAACTAGAATTTAAACTAAACTGAAACCGGCCTTTTTATCATCACTTTTTCTATTCGACTGCTATATGTTACAAAAGTACAGGCTAGTTTTAATTTGATTCACTGGGACAAAGAGTGCAGTGACTGGTTTTTTTTTTTTTAAAGTGCTCAACATGTTAATAAATATTTTTTCCTGCACTTCAAAGTTTTTCCAGTTTTATTAGTAAAAAAACTCTTTTTTTGGTAAAATGATTTCATAGATAACAAATGACAAATTAAAGTTCCAAATAATCATAAATATTCCACTGGATGTGGTAAAGATTTAAATTATTTATCCCTGAATTATGGTTTGCAGCTTCATTCAGATTTTGGGGGTCAACAGTCGCTCCAAAATGTGTCTTGAGAGTAAATATTTTCAAGAGAGAAGGGTCAGTGCATCAAATCATTATGAAGCTGCTAAGCTTGAACACATTTATACCCAGCTATGTAGAGAGTGGACAGCGGGTGTGATGAGCATAAAGATGTTATGGCTTCACAGTTCTCAGATCTTAATCCAGCTGAACATTTACGGGCGATTCAGGAAAAATGATGTTCATTCCTCCAGCTGACTTCCAGAGACCTTCATGAGAGTCAGTGGGTCACCTAACAAATTACTTATACACTGTATGTTGATTTTTCCTTTAATTTGTTACCTGGCTGTAGCAATCAATTGTTAAAACCAGTTGAACAAATTTGGAACATGTCAATGAAAGGATGCTTTGACCTCCAGGGAGGTGCAGGCCTGCCAATAAGGAATCAATGCAATTAATGTGCGAGGCCGTCCTCATCCATGTCTTACAGCCATGTTAAGCGAATCGCCACCCCGCCCCGTCCGACATCCCAAACATCCCATGTCGCAACAGGACTTAAACTCCCGTCACTCCCCAGAACAACCTCGTTGTCCTCTTCGCCTGACGAGACCTCAAACGTCCTCAAACACACTGATGCATTCAATTTATTCATGGAAAGGGTGGAGAGATAATAGCAAAGCAGAATGTGCACGAGCAGGAGAAGGTGGAGGGTTGTTCCAAACGTGGACCGACATGCAGAGAAAGTGTGGGAGGACCAGTGGATATGCCAAGGTGATGGATGAGAGAGAAGCTCCTCTGCTCACCAGAGTTTGGAGAGGAAGAGTTTAAAAGGAGACTTTACAGTGACTGAGCTTATAAATAATGACCCCAAGGTGGAAGCTTCTCCGTTTAGTGTATATGAGTAAAAACATGTTGATGTTTGGAATGGAAGACTTGCGTTTTGCTTTTAAGCTTATCGGCCACAATTAAATGATAATGAAAAAAAGAGAAAAAAAACACCCCAGCCTTAGCTTTTCAAAAGAAAATTATGACGTCAGAGCGACTTTCATCTTAGCCTGGCTTTCTGTTTAGCTCTATCAGTGAAAGCCAAAAGGCCCATAATCCTCAGATAAGTCTACTAATCAACTAATACCACGGACAGAGCATAATCGCATCAGCTCACTAATCACCTTTCTGCCTCTGGTCTACATCTAGACATTAAACACACACACATACACACACTCTCTTACTCCTTCTGAAGTATACGTGTACATTAAGTGCACACAGAGGACAAACAGGGCTGAGCTTGGACGCATACGGACCACCTGCTGCATTATTAATGCACTCGGTTCGAGACGCTCTCGCTTACTCGCACACGTGCGCAAACACGAATGTGCTTTCTTTCACAAATCATTCTTGTCTTTTATACTGTAATTTAGATATGCTTGTGCGTCTCTGCTTTTAGTTATCAAAGAAAAAAGACATCCTCAGAGAGCTCAGAACATCAGTCAAATTCTTAGGAGGGTGTGAACGGGGATGGAAATCAAGAACAGGTTCCAAATAGTCAAATCCACCGGAAACCTCCAAGCTCGCCGATTCCTTTTTAATCAATGCCGCCGTGTTTTTCCGACAGCTGCGCATCCCAAAACAGTCACGTCAAACTCGTGGCAATGGAGTGAGTCACAAAGCCTTTTTTTCCTGCTGTGTTTCTAGACTGAGATAACACAACAGTTGGGTTCACACTGAAAACCTGCGTAGGCCTATTTTTTTTTTTTTCCAAGCACAGAATATTGAACAGGAATCAACTGAGAATGGGTGAATAATCAGATCCATATGTAGAATCAATCGAGTGTTCTCAATATTCAGGTGTGAGCCGCTCTCCTGGGCGTATGTGCACTGGGTTACATTTTAGCCTGTAGTAGATTTGCTTTAATGTTTGTACTGCATCGCCCAGCTTCTTCTTCTCCCGAGCCTCAGCTGGTCAGCCAGCCTGACATTATCCTGGAGGATACCTTCACAAACTCGAGAATTCATTTTCCGCACAATGACGGCGAGCCGTCCAATCCCCGAGGCGACAAAGAAGATCCAAATCGCGATGCCCCCCTTTCGCTTCAGTTCACCTTTTGATGTTTTCATGTTGGCATGCAGGGCCTTTTCATGCTATACATAGTGCAACGTGTTCTTCCCAAACAATTTAACCTTAGTTTAATTAGCACACAAAAGATTTTTCAGGTGCAGTACAGCATGAAGGAGCTTTGTGGCAACTTAAGGTGTGCAGTGATGTTCTTTTTTAAGCAACTTGCTCTGTTGCGTTCTGCCAAGGACACCGTGCAGTGTTTCCGCTTGATTTGCATACGGCAGATTCACAAAGTGGAACAGAGATGTTAACCTAAAGCCTTTTTTGGGCTTCTTTTTTTAAGTCTCTGAGCTTTTGAAGTTATCTATTTAGGCATCCACTTCTAGAGAGAAGCTAAAGAGCTAAATTATATCCATTTGTACTGATTTTGTTTGCGTGGAAGAAAGAAGATAACTTTGTAACATTCCCCAGCTTCATAAAAAATTTGCTATTTAAGATCAAAAGTCTCTAATATCCCTGATTCACACCATATATCATGTTTCATTGATTTCACTCCTGAATCCAATTAGCTTTAGCTGATGCCATTATCCTAAGGGTGCACATTCTCTTTACAACCTAGTCTCATTTATGTATTAGATACGGACAAGAACAATAGCGTGCAGGCAATTCGTGATTATGCGATAAAAAATAATTTGTGTCATTAAGAAAACAGGAAGAGTCTCAGCTCCCAGCTCAGACTCAGGAGACAGAAACTCCTAGCTCGACTTGTAAGTTGTTGTTTAAGACAAAAGGACACGCTTTGAGATGAATATGGTTGTGAATTTCCTCTAGATATAAAAAAATAAATACATTTATTCATAGCTTAGATTATGATCTGACTACCTTAAGACAAATTTGAACCTAAATCTGGATATTTTCCATTATTGTTGGCTAATTTTTCTGTATGATTAAACTCAACAGGAGCCTAACATTTTACCAAAGATCTTAATAGCAAAGCGGAGAGAGCTCACCCGCTTGTGTTGAGTTTGTGACTATAAACGTCGGTGCTTACACAGAGTGGAACTCATCTGCTTTCATTTTCTTGAACTCAAGCTTATCAGATGTGCATCAGATAAGGCTGAGTTTGCATGCCAGACATGAGATAAATGCAACTACCAGCCAATGCACGAGACACAAACAGTAATTTCTTAAAAAAGTACATATTTGTAAAAGTATATAGTGCTGAAATACACAGAGGTAAAAGCTAAAGCCATAACTGTCGTGTAATCCTCATTAGCAGTTTTTCAGTCTTGCCGGTGAGCCAAAACCCCAACCCGTGCATATGACAATTAGTGACTTCTTGTTTGTACCTTGGTAGCTGTACAGATCCCCCACGCTGGTCTGACGCGTGATGTGCTGCCAGTAGGCGCTGCGTGGCAGGGAGATGGACTTAGTTAGCGTCTCTCTGGAGTGGCTCTGGAACAGACAGAGAACGCATACGGGGTCTCTCACTTTTCTGTCACTCTCAGTCAGTCGCTCACAACAGGTGATATTGCTCTGCATAGTCAGTAAACAAACAGCATGGGTAATACAGCATATTAGAGACTGAATGGCATGTTTCTGCTATGAATGGCTGCGTGATGGGTGAGATGAACACTCGTTCGGGGTCCCCGTGTTGTTTTGCCAGGGAATGATGCGTTTTATATTTTTGCGTTCAACATGAAACCAAAGACTCCCGTCTAGAAAAAGCAGCTTGAAATACATTAAGTGTTGAAAAAAATATGGATTTACCCAGCAGTAAACATGCCATTTCCCCCATTCTGCTACATGAGCGGTCAGTTTTCTGTTGCTGAGCGTACATTTTATAGAGCTAAGGGTAGCTGCATTTGGAAATGTTCCCAAATGGTGGGGTCCAGGAGCATGACCATATGGTCAAGGCTCATCAAACACTAGGCAGGCCTACATAAATAAAGAATACAGACGATAGCGGGGAGGATGGGAGGAAGGAAGAAACGCACGGGATGATGTTGTGGTGGAAGGAGGAAACCGAGGCCAAGACGGCGGGGTGTCAGAGGGCTCCTGGTCCAAAGCAGCAATACAGTACCTAGAGAGAAATGTGTGTTGTGTGTGTGAAAATCATGACCTATTGCCTGCTTTCTGCAAAAAGCCTCAATGAAATGCTCCTCAGATCAGCCTCAAACAGGCAGGGAAAGAGCTGCAGAAATACCAGAGGAAGAAAGGTGTTTTATTAAATTACAGTAATATGTGTCTAAGTGTGTGCACAGATGGAGTCTTTGTGTTTCTTTTGGCATCAATTTCAGCAGGATGCTTTAACTACAGAAAGCGAAGCTCACTATGTTAGTGATACGTAATTATTTCGACAACAACTTCATGTTGATACCAGCATTGATTATTAGCCGCTTGTTATGCTGGCGGTACAAGAAGGCAGTTGTCGGGCTTATCAAGTGTGGCTGGTGGATATAAGATAAACAACAGAAGAGAGAGAGAGAAAAAAAAAGCACAAATGTACCTGGGAGCTCTTCTCCATCTCCTCCATCATCCTCTCATGCTGCTGGGCAATGGCCAGCGTGGCCGAGTGGACCCGCTGGTAGATCATCTCCCCCTCCCGCGTCTGGAACGTGAACAAACCCTCTCCTGTGTCACACATCCTGCGCCAGGAACACACACACAGAGACCCACTTTGATCGCGCTCACTCTCAGATTGCTGATCTACAAATATGCATGGCTGACTGTTCAGTTACAGAGAGAGAGACACTATAATAGCCCGCTGGAGTCAAACACATAAACACATGCGTGAGTAGATACAGTACACAAACACAGACACACGCTCACAGAGGCACCTGTCACATCGTCGCCTGAAGGGCTCTGTGGCAAATGCTGATATCCTGGGATGTTTCGGCTATCCGAAGTTGCTTTGTTGAAGTTTTTATAACCTTTCCAAAACTAAGTTTTTCACTCCCACTGCTAACATTTCAATCACACGTAAGACAACAGCAGGCATGAAATATTTGCATGCACGTACGCACACACGCACCTTCCGGACTCGAAAGTGAACCAGGTGGAGTCTCTGCCGTATCTGCGCAAGGAGCTGAGGGGCCACATGACGAGTTTGAGGCGAGCGTTGTGAATGTCCCACAGATAGATGTTTTCATGAGTGATCTGCATGGTGCACTCCCCGTAGATGTCCAGGTTGGGGGTGGGCATTAGGTACACGTTGAAGCGTTCTGAAACAATTCACAGCAGACTTACTTGAAGGTGGGATCCCACAGCGAAGAGTGCGGTTTAACTGAGCGTAGATGTGGGTTGTGTCATTCGCAACAGCAAATGGTGCTTTAGAGGGTGGATAAAATATAAGCCACATGAGGTGACTAGTCGGGGGCTGCGGTTTTGTTTAAATTTTAAAAAGGTTATGAATTATTATTATTGAAATATTGCAAGGTTACTGAACATGGCTTCTATCGCAGAAGTAGAGAAAAACTACGATGCAGAAGGCATTTTAAGCAGTACTTTACTGACTTCAACTGCAGTGGGTCTAACCGGCCATCCAGTGAGCTGCACCGGAATCAGTGAGCCAGATCTGCCCATTCATATTAAAGCATTTCTCTGAGGCAGGCAGACAGAGAGAGTCAGAGAGACAGTGTGGGGGGGGGAGTCCTCCATGATCTAAATTAGTTCTCACTAATTACACTTAATGATTCAAAATAAGCCATGAGTCTGCAGTGGATAGAGAATGGCAGTGTCATGGTGTGGCGTATTTTTAGGGACAGTGAAAATGAACTCTGATCTAATTATCAGCCCCTGCTGTTTGGGGAGGGCTACTAATTGAAATTGCAGGCTAAAGCCTTTTGTTTCATTCACTCAAAGAGGCAGCGGAGAGGTACGAGTTCAGTTAATCTCCATAACACTTTGCTGAAAGCTTTGTAGGAGCAACAAACAGCAGGATTTCTGCCACAGCTGAAGAGAGAGCGAGTGTTACAGTTCAACTGGCTCCCCACTCCCGGCACAGTCAAAACGTTTCGTATTGATACCGTAAACGAATGAAGCCAAGTTCATGTTGAGGAGTACAATTTCACTCTGCAGCCGCAACGGGATGTAATGGGTCGAAATGACGGCAGGTTCTTTTCAATTCCTCGCCCCCTTTTTTCGACTTTAAACTGCTCGTTTTTGCCTGTTGCCTTTTCGATTTCCTCCGCGACTTTACAAATTACACAGGGAATGAGTTCCACTGTGATAGCAGAGCCCTGTTGTCTCCTCTCTTTTCCATTTTCATTTCCTGTAAGTGGAATATGTGGGGAGGCACATTTTTTTCACATGGCTTTAGGAGCCATAATCTCATCCATCTCTGTGACAAGCTTCATTATGAGGGAAGCCAGTGATGCACAGCACTTCTCATTAGGCCTGGAACAGAGCCCCGGCCGCAGCCTGTGACTGACCTGTGCTCACACACACACACACACACACACACACACACACACACACACACACACACACACACACACACCCCCAAACATTCTTCTGAAGTCTTAAGTTGAACCCTTGTGTGTGCTAATGGAAGTATGGGCTGTAACATGGGACATCGAATCAGGTATTGGCAAAAAAAAAGAAAAAGGCCATTATTAGTCCGGCCTAATTGGACAGCGGCTGTTCTCCATTCACCTAACCCTCTGAGGTCTTAGTTGCTTTAACACATAAAGGCCTGGACTGCATCAGCTAACTGCTCGGTGGCAGGCTGAGTGAGCGAGATTGACCCTGAATGGCTGTCTGTGTTAGCCCCGTGTTAGCAGGGACTAATTGGGCACTCACCGTTCTGCTCCCGCTGCACCCCCGCTGCTAACAGGTCTGGCTCTCCCAGGCTGATGTCATTGAGACGGCTGCCCAGGCACTCCATGCACAGCAGCTTACACCATTCCTCTGCATCCAGCTCTGCACACAGCAGCACAGCATAAAGGAATGTCCACCATTAACCACACACATACACGACAACACATGCTGTACATGTTACACTACCATACAAAATAAACCATCCATGGAATTTCAGGAGTAATGCGTTACATGCACAAGGCAACAGTACAGCAAACAGTGAAAGGACTTGGGGGGGATCAGTCTGATTGATTTGGTGCAGATTAAAAAAGGCAGTGGATTCTGTCCAGATGAAGACGGGGTTTCTCCTCCATTATCTGCCAATACTCAGCTCTAAGGCTATAAAATATAAGTAGCACAGCTAAAACAATATGGCCAGAGTAAATCTGAAACTAGCGATAATCTACTCAGGTAATCAATAAGCTATTTCCCAAATTGGAGAAGGAATTTTGCTTGTTAGCTGGAAAGGAAATACATTAATTCAACTTTTTTTTTTTTAAAGTTTTATACTCTCTTTCCCTTCAGACATAGTTAGGGTGGATGTTTCCACCACGATAAGCAATCAAACATATAACCTGGCTATAGAGTCATATTTAGTGTAGAAAGGCAGTTTACAATCATTTTGCATTTTCCAAAATAAGGTTGTCAAAATTAGCATGAATATGTAACACATCAGATGGCTTTTACTTTGAAAAGGCTAATGGACCGCCCTGCAGTGCCTCTGATTGGGTTGTGTTTAGCAGGTTAAGTGGATGCATGACTCACAAGGAACAATAATTGGCTAGAGGAGTGAATCAGAGACGCAGCAGGTCCAGAGCCACAGAGTAAATGACTTTTTCCCTCGTGGTATTTTAATTTCCACTAAAGGAATAATTGCTGCTTTTTGTTCCATTTCATTGTTTTATACATGCAACATTCATCTTCTATATTCCTACATAAACAGTCCTTTAAAGTGCAAAATGTTTGGATTTGATTGAAATGCAACTCCAGGATCTCGTCTCTCTTTACAAGTGTGCACATGAGCACCTTAGTAACGTGACATTATTATTTTTTCCAAACCCTTGTTACTCCCTCTCTCAATGAGAAATTAAGAATGTATCCAAAATGCTGAAGTTAAGATTCGAGGGCTCTTTTTTTTACCATTTCTTTTTTATTTCATTCCTACAGAAAGCAAATTAAGGTACTGCTTTAAGTGCCGCTGAGGTTTTACACAGAATCATCTGATCCAATAACTCCCTGAAATGCTGTAATGAAGTGAGCTAACCAGCTGTATTCATATTTAATGTATAGGTGGTATTAATAGTCTCCAAAGGTGCCTTAGCAGGACACCTTTGGAGGCACACGGGGTTACGAGCCTTGTGTTGGGGCTTTAACTTCCAAATTTATGTTTAGTAACATAGAGCCACAGTGAATGAGCATTGTTGGCTAATTTTGAGAAATTTGGACAATTAGGACAATTATTGTTTCCTTCCAAAACAACAATCTTGGATTAAGGAAATGAGCTGCGTGGAAGAAGTTGCGCCTGCTACGGATGAAAGCCGGAAGCGAAGCAGAACATTTATTGTGAGACAGATTTTTTAATTTAAGGCTAAGTGGAAACAAATGATTTCATGAATCAAATCTGGAAGTCTGTGTGGCAGTGTGTTACGTGTGAATACCAATTTTCCTTCCTGTTAAGTCAGAAAAATTGTGTTTACAGTGCAGAAGATTTCCAATTGTCTTACATGAACGTTTGGTGAAAGTCACTGAAGTGCGAAATGAGGCAAACGCCAGAGTTGTTTATCTTTCTGAAGCTCCCTGGCCCTGGAGAGCACTGGGATTTGTAACTATGGCCACTCATGTGTACAGAGACACATGTGCAAGTGTGGGAATTCTACCATGTTTCTGTGTTTGCTTACGAAAAAATCCTCATGCACTCGTGTAAAATGCGAGAGAGCATTGGCGTGTCTTCCTGGCGTATTTGCCGCCATTGCAAGACAACCTGTTTGTCAGCTCAGCTCTGACAAGCATTGTCAATGGGACAGATCTACATTACTCTGCAGGGTGAAGGAAAGGTCTGCTGCTGCCTGGAGCGCTTCATTCACACATACAAAAAAGCGAAACTTTGGAGCCACACATTTACAGGCAGCACCAGCAGCTCTGAATTTGAGCTCTTTCCTCATGCCTCCCCAGATTCAGCTTTTCTCATTCAGTTGCCATGGCCTTCTTGGCCTCTAAACTCCCACACTTTTTAAGGCCAGTGAGTGGAAAATCAGCTAAGCAAACAGTTCATCAGCACAGAGGCAACCTCGCAACTCCATGTGCCATGCATGAAGAGATGTTGCGGGAGGATGTCTCAGTGTGGAGGTGTGCTGTGGAAAAGGATGGATGTGCTGGCAAGATGAAGCTGGAGTGACAGTATATGTAAGAATCAAATCAAAAGACAGTCGAGCTTTCTTTGTATTTCCTGTTTCGGGAGAAGGTGCCGTTATCCAGACAAATGCAAAATGTATATCCACTTGTATACGTGCTGTCAGGACCCATTCGGCTGTGGAATTTAAAGAGTTGGCACACTTGACAGGATTCTCATCTCTTCAGGTCATGCTCATCTCTCCTTATGTGCATATTTGTCAGATGCACCCAAAGCTGTCAGGAATTTTAAATGATTTTTCCTTTGTTCCATCCCGTGTTTCCTCAACAGCACACCAAACAACACGGTACTGCTTAGATGGAGGCATAAAATGGTTATTTTTAAAAAACTAAAATATCAAGAGAGCTTCATGAGACCTAATTATCTGCTTTTTCTCTTTGCTTTTAAAAAACAGTGAACATCCAATTATTGGCACATTTGTATGAATGCCTTAAGAAATGACTGCACTTTAAAAATGCCAGTTTTTAAATCCATACACTCACTGTTGTTGCACTGTAGAAAATAGGCAGCATGCCAAATTTAAATCTGATACAACCTGAACCTCTTATTTACAGGATGCCACATTTTTGCTAATTTCCACAAGTTTAACACTTGCGGATATCATGTGATGCAAGAGAAATGAAGGATATCAGATGTGGAAGGTTGATGGTCAAAAAAGGGGAAAAAGACACTCATACGGTGGTGTGAGAGGACTGATCTAGCAGAGGAGAGAGTTAAGATATGAGTTCACAACTCTCCATGTCATATGCGAATATCTCCAAATGCACACCTGCAAGAGTGGAGTTAAGATGTTAAGTAAGGTGCATCCACCTTACCTAACCCTCTGCTTTCAGCTTTGCACAAAAAACACATCCGTGTGCAGATCCAGAGCCTTCTTTGCTGTCTATCCACGTATTAGAAACAATCTGTATTGTTACAGTCTATAATTGAGTTGAAACACGCCGCAAATTATGCCCGATATCAGTTTTCATACCTGCACTATGAAAATCAATATTTCGGAACAGATCCTCCCACTTCTTAATATAGCGGCAAATGAGCATCACTTGGCTAAACTCCAGTTCTCCGCTGCCTCCCTCATCTCACTCATTCTATTTGTCTTTCTCCTTCAACCTCTCACTTCTCACTCTCCTTCCACTTCTCGTCAAACTTTTCAAAAAAACCACGTCGCCAGTCCTCACCTTACACCTACTGGCGTATTTATAAGAAATGACACTTGAAATTGGTGCTGTCCTTGCTCCGAAGTGGCTAGAGAAAAAAAAATAGTAATTTTGATTTTTACCTGATTCGCAGGCGAATGTCTTGGACGTGTCGTCACAGAAGATGATCGCCACAGCATGCTTTTTTGTCTCCCGTGGCATCCGGGTAATGTTCTTGATGTTATGGAGCTCAGTGATCTAAAAAGAGAGTGTGGCAGGAGGATATTGTCTTGAATGAACACAGCTACCAGCAGCAGCTGCAGCAGCATGGTTTAATTGCAGCCTTGCACAGCTTTGCTGAAATTGCAATAGCAGTTAGAGGCTTAGCATTAAAGGGGTGAATTAAAACAAAACAAAACAAAAAAGGGCGATGGGGGTGATCTTAAGGGATACATAAACAGAAGTAGTTATTCGGCTGATTACAAAAAGTATCTTAAAACAGAAAGAAATCACACGCAGTGTCAGCTTCCTGCATCATAAAGCCTGCTGCAGCGTGATGTGTAAAATGTAAGTATGTTATTTATTTTAAAGGCTCCCCTATGAATAAACATGACCCGGTGCTCTTTCGGTATACACAGCACATCTATTGTTCATCTCCTCAAAGCTGCCCTTCCAGTCAATAGACAGGAGCGCGATCATAAGCATCTAAATCACTTTACCAGGAGATTGATTGAGCAAATGAAAAAAAGACAAGATTACATTTAATTAAATATAAACCGCATTTACAGGCCATTTTGTTCAACAGTCTTCTCTGTGTTCACTCTGCCTAGTAGATAAGACCCATTACATTAGTGTAGTCCATTGTGTGCTAACTGTGGGCAGTTTGCCAGACTGTTGGGAATGAATTAGCTGGGCTCCCTGTATAGTACAGCTTGACTGTTAAAAGTTAAGGGACCAGACCTTAGACACACACAGGATATGTGGACTTGAGATTTCTGTTTGATAATATTAGATTTAATGCATTTGCCCCGAAATATTGAACTTCAACTGGAAATACAACAGATGAAGAAGTAAATCAGAGGCTACAATACTGAAAGATAAGAAGTGCTTTGTTTTTTGTCCCGTTTGTTTATTTTTCTTATCCCCTCTCAAAGATGGTATCTAAATATTTCATATGAGATACAGTATGAATTTGTCCTCGGGCAGGCAATTCATAACTGACACAAAGTAAGCGTCAACGCTGGGAATTTCTAAGCAGTGAATGTCACCAGCCTCTCATCTCTTTCTTTCCCTGTTTGTGTTTAGTGTGTAACTGCGCATGTTTTAGTCTTTATCTGTGTGATGCGTGTGTGAAATGAGAGATTTGGGTGCATTCCCAGCCTGAGGTGCTTTAGTCCAAGCATAGTGAATCATTTCTGATGAGACCTATTTCCTCTCCCATTCTTTCCTCTTCATCTTTATTCATGTTTAGCTTTCATGCATAGCAGACATGAGGTGGAAGAGAAATCTCATGTTTGGAAAACTGGAACCCAAGTCATACTAGTGGCTCAGTGTAGTCTAACTTGTATGCTAAATAAAAGGTACCATCTTCTCTAACTAGATTAGCCTACTAGCATGCTCATGTTTGCTAATTAGCATGAAACGTAAAGAGCAGCTGAGGTTAAAGAGAATGCAATTAGGTTTGCAGGTATTTTGAAGTTGAACTGTGAACTAAATTTAACAGAATTCCATCTAACAGCGGTCGACATGGGGTTAAAAGCTAGTTTTACAAGTGCCAGTGTTAGAGTAAAACAGCTGTTCTCCATCAAGTGGCTTCGTCTTCTAGCGGCTAACGATCTCTCCTGTTAAATCACAGTAAAGTACTGTTTATTGGTTTTCCAGCATGGAACTGTAATTTTACAGTGTTTCTGCTATAATCTAAAGCAGCAGTTTCCTATTGTGAAAATAATAAACAATAAAGTAACCAATGTTGGCTGGTTGAATATATTACTGCTGGCTCTCTTTCTGCAGTGTCCAAAGTGAGATTATTAATGTAAACTGTATTGCAGTTGTACATTGCTCTAAAAAATAAATTCTTATTCTAAACATGTACTTGATCTTCAAGTCCTCATCCACCTGAATATACAGTACTGTGCAAAACAGGGAAGACTGTTTGTCATTTGAGCCACCCCTCATTTCTTTATATTTTGCTAGAAAAATGAACAACTGATGCTGTGATTTATTGAAACATTTGCAGCAAAATAAAAATATAAGACAAAAATAAGAGTTTATGCAGGTTTAACAAGCTTGACAGTCAATATTTGTTATGACCACCTTTGATCAACACAGTCTGAAACATTATTGTGATTTCTTTAGGTAGTCTTCAGAAATACCTCCTTGGGCTTTGAGGTTCTGCCTCTGGGGAGCCCAATCCATGACAGATAGTGTTCCCTTGTGTGTTTAGGTCAGCTTTTCTCATTTTTTACTCATTGTCAAGGACCCATCTACTGAGACCACTTCTGATGAGACCTTGGGTAATAGTATATGGATCAACTGAAGGTCCAGAGCATCTCTCAGGTCCTGCGTCAGATCTTTACTCTATTTTTTTGCGGTTTCATAAGGACAAGATTTTCAGTTCATCTTCTGTCAATAGATTTTTAGATCTGCCACTTCTTTTGTTGTCCTCTTGTCCACTTTCCCTACATTTTAAAAGAAAAAACTGCATGCCATGCTGACAAATATGCTAGGTTTTTAGCTAATAGCTCTTTGGAAAACAACTTGATGGTGTAAACATACAATTTTATCCCTTTCATAGCATGCTATGTGTTGCATTTTTCATAGTTTAAGCTAAAAAAAAAACCCCACCTTCAGATACCTTGGAGAACTAGTGCTCAAGACAAGAACGGCTGGCTCCTTGGAAGTAAAATATAAAGAAAGGATGTGTGGCCCAAGACATTTGACTACAAAAAGATCATCTTGTGGTATTTGCTC
>NW_005187408.1:3549604-3554731 GCF_000239375.1 Pundamilia nyererei
GATATCAGATCATCCGAGTTTCATAGCGAGCTTAAACTTTACGCCCTACCCACACATGCTACAGGATTTTGTTCAGATGAGATCTGGTTCTGATTTAACAGACATAAAATATGAATTTAGTCATTCGGCTTTTGTATAAAAGTGCAACATAGTTTGTACAATAATTTTTGCTATTTTGACCAAATTGGAGGAACAACCAGCTGCACTAGTGAGGCTCAGTCTGCTCAGCTCTCCCTGCTTTGCTGGTTAGTTCCACATCCATGTGTACAAATTAGGCATTTAGCTACAGCTCCATCATTTCATGTTAACTGCTCCTGTCAGGACCTCAGGAGAGCTCAGGAAATGTAGCACAAAGGAGAACAACTTTTCAGAGAGCTAAAAATATTCAGGGACTTTTTACTGCGTGGACCAGTGCTCCTCAGACAGCAAAAACTGCACAGGGAGAGGGAGACGAGTGGGAGAGAAAGAGGGAATGGAGAAAGAAAGGGAAAAAAAGCCAATCCCCTTTGTGTTGATTGTGTAAATCAGCCACCAGTGCAGCCTATTTCCCCCCAAAGCACTGCAGCGTTGAATGAAGCCCTCAGACGGGACCTTTCTTGATCTTTGTGGCGATGCATTACCAGGCGCACTGGTGCATGTGTGCACTCATCGCTCACTCCAGCACTGGGTGTATGAGATCCCTCTGGGAGGGGAGTTACAGCCACACAGGATGCCCCATGTGACAGCATGATGCAGTAGGCATAGAGATGTTTCATTCACAATACATGGCTGATACTGTAGCAGCAAAGCGAACTAAGGAAATGGATCAAAACACCTACCTAGCTTGTATACAAGCTTTCTCAGACAGGAATGTGGAAAAAAATGTTAAATTCTACCAAAAATGAAAAATCTCACAGCTGACTCACAATCACAAGTAGTAAAGAGTACTAAATCTTCTCTCAAACATATCGCCTTATGAGAAACTGATGTCACAGTCCCCTATTATCTGCAGTTATCTCCCCTCATTATGATAAAACATAGTTCACAGTGCTACTCCTTTAACATCGTCTCCACTCACCATGATAATGAGCCATAATTGGAGTATTTCAAAAGGGCTTAAGAGGCAGGGAGTGAGATATTATACTCTGGATTATTACTTTCTGAAGGGAGGAAAAAGGCCCCAAAGGACAAGATAAAGTTACAAACTGTGTCTTAATAGATCCTTAACTTCATCATCTGAGGCCAATGGACAGAACTTAATACATCAAGATGAAAACAAGGCACAGTTGTGCACAACCATATTCCATAATCTTTTTATTCAGTGTAAAAAGCACCTTGTGAGTAATATACTCTTAAAAGATAAGCAGCAGATACTTTTCTTAGAAGTCGTGCTGGAAATTGAAAAAAATATACATATATCTTGAAAATCAGTTCACATGAGACTTTTACCAGAACATTTGTTTCTGTAGTTTGAAGAGGACAGGAGGATTTTAAGAGGACAGCTCCTGACATCTCATTTTTACTGGGGGACCACTTCCATCAGATTTTATCAGCTGAAGCAAATTAATTCCACCAATTGGCCAACCTGCAAAATGAAACTCAGCTGCCGTCTTGTAATTGTGCTCTGCATGTCAATGTCATCAGCATTTAGACAGTACCTTAGGCTGCTACATGAGGAGTCACACAGCAGGTTTAATCTTCTTTTGGGATTCAAGAGGACAAAGATCGGACAAACTTTTAGTTTCAAGGTCCTCTAATGACCTTAAATACCCACTGGTTGTTGCATATATGGTTTTCTATAGAGGCTACAGTTTCATCGACTTCAGTAGAGTCAAATACAAAGTGATGTCTAATGATTACATTAGACGAAAGGTCAGGGTGTTACTAAATCATCACGAATCATACTCTGGAGATTATGAATATTGATTCCTAATTTCACGGTAATGCGGTCACTACATGCTGCATTATCATGATCGACCAATGAACTGAGTGACATTGGCATCCTTAAACCTCACCACCCACAATGAGAATTTTCTCTCCAACACTGGGAATACCACAGCGTGGTACTGGTCCAGCACACAAAAAGTCAGCACTGTGTAAATAAATACAATGTAATATGTTACGTTGTTCAGAGTGACTATTGAGTACTTGTTTTGTTCATAATGTGTCATACAATAGAACAGAAAAGAACACACTCATGGCCACATGCTACTTTGTTAGCGTGGAAGTGAGTGGAGGCCCAAAATTAGCTAAAGTGAACCGTTGTGTTTCCCAAACCACAAGCCGGCAGCCTCAAAGAGGAAAGGATCAAAGCAGTAATGAGAAAGATTATGGAGATAAACATATTGGAAAACAATGTATCTAAAATGTGTTACATGAATCTGTTGCACCTGGTTTTGTTCAGTAAAATCTGTCAGGTAAAGGTGGAATCAGCAAAAATTGTTATCAGCAGGTCAAACTTGGAGGAAAATCAGAAACCTAATTCTGTTGAGAAAACTGCAATCGGTGCGTCTCTACAAAAATTATTTAATGATGTTTTAAACATCTTCAGATTTAAAGAAAATCCTTTTTGAGCCACAGATAAAGCCACAGATTTTCATATGGAAAAGTAATCCTAATCCCCACAGCTAAGAAGATGGATTATTTATTTCCTCTTTTAATCAGAAATGTTAAAATTCCCTGATCAATTTTAACATATTATTTTAAATATTTTGAACTCCTTGTCTTAACCTAAGACATTACACTGGGCTGGGAATATGAGGTTGTCATTTCATAGGGTGATGGACAGATTAATCAAGGAGTAACTGATAGATGATCACAACTCGTATTAGTCACAGCCATAGGATCAAAATCACAATCAATTATGTTGATCTAGTACTCAATAATCATTGTATCTACTAAAGAAGACATCAAGACAAACAGTTAATAAAAAAGGAATGATGTTAGTGATGTTTTTGAGTCATTTGTTTACCTTGTGGAAGCTCCTGAAGTAGGCTGCCTTCTCATCTGGGTACTTCTCTAACCGCCGGGGTCCTTTACTCGAGGCTTTCTTGAACACCAGCCAACACCTCCGGAAGATCTGACAACAGACAACAAATATTATGGTAACTGCAGATATAAAACTACACCATCATATGAAAGTAAGACCAGAATAAAATCAACTAGATAGAAAAATTAGCAAGATGAGCTATCATCCTGGAAAACATACTGTTAATGCCAAAAAAAAATCCCAAAACCAGCAAAACGTCCAAGCAAAGTGAATAAATATATTAGTGAAGCTGTGGATATTATATAAGGAAAAATAGATTGACCTCAGGGCTCATTCATCAAATTTAAAATTGGAAAGCGCTGACAAAAAATCAATAACACTGATCCTTACACTGATTGCTGAATACTTAACCACTATGAATTCTGGGAAATGTTATTTTATTTGAGAATGAAAGGATCAAAATGAGGTCAAACACCTCAACACAGTAGCACTTGTGGTATGAAGAACAACTTTAACCTGTGACCTTCGCTGGGGTCACTCCGAGTGAAAGGACCACACAGGTTGCTAGCAGTTTTTCCACTGCGTAAATTAAGATGTCACTTGGATCAGTGGCAACTCCAGTAAGTGCATGCCTTGGATTTGTAATGTTGATATTTTATGGGCACAGAGGACATTCAGACATTGGACCTGCTACATTTAAGGATCTGTTATTCTCAATCCTCAAGCAAATTACCGATGAGATGCAGCATTGGGAAACATCTAATTAGCTTCATGTTGATGGTAAGATTATCTGCATTCCTCTAAAGAACAATATTTTAAATGCCCCTGAGCACTTTTTATGTCATAGCAATAAACATTCATGACGATCTATTGAAAAATATATGAAAAATATAATCCTGTAAAAATATATCTTCTTATTACTTGTTAAATAAGGGTATTCAACTTTCTGCATCAGATAAAGATGCTGAAATGTAGAGTAACAATAGTAGTATCTATCTAAAGTCATGCCAGACTACAGCAGCAAAACTGCGAGGTGTGCTGAGTTAAGCTAAAAGGCTGTTTATGAAATGAGTAGGAGAAATTTGTGAGTTGTTCTTCGAAAGGTTACATAATCTCACTGTAAACACTCCAAACCTGCTGCGCTGGGATTACGAAGGTGTGGTTTGGATCAGATTTATGACCGCCAGCAGAAAACAACATCCATCCAGCTGTCGTCAGATTCAGATTAAAATGTTGCTAAATCCTGTTGGGCGCACAGTTTGGTGACATAACCTTTTCACAGCAGAGCAGAGAGCAGATGGGGATAAAAGCAGATAAAAACTGTTAAATAACCAAGATAATTACTCATGGGGGGGAAATAATGGGAAAAGGTAATAATTTAAGAAATGAGTGTCCTGATGCCTAAGCTGTCAAAGGTGCTGTGCGGATAAATATGTGAGGGAAATGAAAATCAAATCAAAATGTTTTGGTGGAATGGAAAATCCTTTTTGAAATCCAAGATTCTGAATATTTTCATCCAATTATGAATAGATTTTCTCTGTGGTGCTCTGCTGTGCTTATTTATTTATTATCAATAAGCCAAATATGGCCTAAAACTGCCAGCGCTAAAGCTTTACTTTAGATTTTGTGCCTACACAAACACATATTGTTGCAGAACTTGAAATAAACAATAATGTATTCAAAACACTTCAAACTCAACAAATAACTTGTGTTCCTTAGAGTTTGCAAACTGCTGTTTAAGCATTGCAATTTTATAACTTAGTTTAAACTTGGTGTAATGTGATTGCAATTGCAGATAACTTTGGGCCAATATTCTCATGCAGAGACATGTACTGTGGCCCTCTCTGGTGTAGGAGATGACTGTGCATTATAGTGATTACTGGGGGTGGAGAGGGCTGAAAAGCAACAGTCATTATCTATGGAAGCTGGGACCTGGGATCTGACTACTAACCTTATATTTTCTCAATCCAAGAGGCTCTAAAAGTGTTTAACTATGATTTAAAAGTCTCATTTTGAGTTGGTTCCAATAATGGAAAGACTAAAGTTGAAGTAGTTCATCAGCTGTCATCAATAAGATAGTGAAGAAAGAAAGTCTTGGGTAAATAACTGTGTTTGAGGGAAAACAAAATAACTTAAAATGTATATATCGTCCTGATATT
>NW_005187408.1:3556937-3605854 GCF_000239375.1 Pundamilia nyererei
TAGCAGGACAATGTTTTTCTAATTACTTTGTTTTATCGGCATTGCTGTGCTGACAAGGCATTTGGAAATGGCAGAATTCTTAAACATCACCTCCATCTTCATACAAAGGCAGTGTCGGGGTGTTAAAAGCTATTAAAAGAGAACAGTGCAGTCGAGAAGCAAAACAAGTGCGATGGCCAATAGCTAATGAGTCCTATGTGGTTGCCTATCTTTAATAGTAGGACCCTTCCTGGTGGAGACAGCCGCTCACTCTGTCTGATGTATGATTGCCCTGGGTCGCATGGTTGGATTGGGGAACCACAGCCGTACGATTAATTTGTTTACTCAGCTGGTGTACTTCATAAAAGGCCCGCTGAGTTGAACTTGGCACTTTGCAGTAATTGACTATGGTGGATCCCTAGGTCCTTATCAGTCTGCCTTGATGGGCCTCCATTCTAGTTAAGTGTTGCACAGGCCCATTATAAACAGCAAACAACAGAAAACAGCACACTACACACTCTGCACTAATGCACTGTGGATCATTCCCTACACCATCCATAAAATCCTTTAAAGAAGTGAGGAAACAAAGGAGGGGTTAAATATTACTCTAAACGGGACATACTGTATTTATTTCCATAATAATGACGATGAAAATCAAAAAATATGCTGCGGCTTGGAGAGAAGCACAAACACATATGTGAGTCTCTTTTGACAATGGACATTCATTTGCAACTTTAAAACAGTAAAATTAAAACTAGACTCAATTCCCCTTTGGGAGCTTGAATCAAAGCAATGGTGCTTGCTTTCTGCACACAAAGTAATTCACCCTAGGAGTGCTCAGATTAAGTAATTATACCAGCACAAAAGCAAGCTCAGTGAGATAGCTCCTGCAAAATAAGAATTAGGGGGTATGAATGGATTTTGCCTGTTCCACAGATGTCAATGCTTTGTCAAGGCAGTCCTATTCTCTGGTGCTGCTGGTGGGTCTTATTCAGAGACACTCCTACACTGATTGTAATTACACAGACGTGAATGAGACTATCTGCTGGTTTGGTGTGACTCATTTAATGCCAGAACAGTGAGGAATACAATGCCTGGCACAAGAAACCAATTACCGGTAACCAGTTTCAGGGAATTTTTAAAAAAAAATGCAATGATGAAGACAGTTCTAGAGAAAATAATTCAACCTTGATTTGCTTTGAGTTGTTCTCTGATTAGCGATTAGTTAGAGCAGATCCATCTCCACTAAATACCTGAGGCTAATTACACAAAATAGGCAAAGCTTGCACTACACAGATTTTCAGAAACCGATAACAAATAAGCAACTGCATGCCGCTTTGAGCACTGCCAACTTTGCTTCCTCATCCTCAGTTATTCTGATTGCTTACTGACAGCATAATTGTGATTGACTCTTGACATTAAGTCACTTGTGCATCAAATCACTTGTGCATCAAATCACTTGCTTTTAACAAGTTAATCTACTTCTTGCTTTCAGAAATGACATCGCCTTCAATCAGTCCAATTTATTCCAATCAGGAAAGAGATTGCAAATCAGCAAGAATGATGAGTTATTTCATAAAGAGACTCTGGCTTCACTTGCATAAACCTTTAAAGGGTAGAAGCAACAGTGCTGCCACAGTGGTGATGAGAGACAAAGTGGTTAAGCTGCATATTGTTCAGTGAAGGTGGGAAGTCAATCCCATTAGACTTATTGCATAATAATAACTAGGAAATATCAGTTTCACCTGAACGAGTATTTTTACTTTTAGGGGTAAAAGTTTGGGAGGAAAAATGTGCAATAAAATAAAACTGTAAGTCTGTCTCTTTGCGTCGTCTAAGATGGCAACTAAATGTGCTTTATTATCATCATAAAAAGCAGCATGCGATGGCATTCACCACACAATAACTAGGTTTCTTGCCTGTTGGCACAGAATAAATCAACAAGATTACATTTGGTACCAAGTTTCTTATTCTGAGCTGTAAAACAGACAGTTTTAATCCTCAAAACCTGTTTGGGTTTTAATATCCAGGCACCGAAATACTGAATCTAAAAACAGAGAGAAGCCGCCACATCAAGTGTGTCATCCGTCTGCTGACAGAGATACCACGTCTCCTGATGACTACACCAGGGCGCAAATTTATGCACTGTAAAAAAAAGAGTCATGCAGGAATTTAGTCGAAACAACTCATCTTTTGTTCAGCTTTATATTTAATTCTGACTCAAGAAATGTTGGCTTAAAATAAAAAGTTGAATACATTAATTTTTGTTTTAAATTAGGAGAGTTTCAAAGCATTAGCACTTCCAGGTTTGGTTAAAAAAATTTCCTGTGAATATTAATTCATGTTAAAATAAAGTCTGTATGTTCAATGTGATAAAAATAAAAACTATTCATTATGATTATCCAAAACCTTATGGACCTGAATGTACAGTTAAGTCCATGAGTTTCTGGACAATGACCCATATTTTTGTATTTTTGCCTCTGCAACCCCAACGATTTTAAATCAAACAACCAGCATCTGATTGAAGTGCAGACTTTGAATTCAAGGCGTCTGACAAATTAGCATTAACTGTTTAGGAATTAGATCCATTCTTATGCACAGTGCTCTATTTTCAGAGGCTCAAACGTAATTGGACTGACAAGTATTTTCATGGCCAGGTGAGGCCTGTTCCCTTGTTATTTGTTAACAAATGAAGCACATGCAAGATCTGGACTTTATTCTAAGTTTTGAACTTGCATTCTGTAGCCGTTTCCTGAAACTTGGAGAATGAGGTCCGGAGAGACCTCATTCTTCCTTCACTTACACAGTCATGTCGGTGTAAGTGAAGGAAGCCATCTTTTTTTAAAAAAAAACTGTTTTTTAATAAAAACTTTAGGAATTATTTCAGTTTTCGAATCCGTTCAATTTTATTTGATTAAGGCCAAACAGTCACCTTAAGACTGTTTATATTGTACGGTTATTCAGAGAAAACCCCAACAATCAGACAGCCCACTGTGAGCTAGCAATTGTAAAAACACCTCTGCAGGTCTAGAAAGTATTTGAACAGATGCCATAAAGATTTAGTTGTGCAGATTGATGTGAAAAGAAAAGTATGGAAGGAGAGAAACAGCTTATGATCCAAAGCAAGCCACAATATCTGCCAAACATGGAGGAGGCAGTGTCATGGTATGGGCATATGCTACTTCCACTGGCCTTTGTTGATGATGCGATGCAGCAGGATGAGTTATGAAGTCTGCAGGGCTATACTCTCTGCTCACATTCAGCCATGGACAGCGCTTTACAGTGCAAATGGACAATGATCCCCATTGCACCCTGCAAAAGCAATCCAAAAGTTTTTCAAGGCAAAGAAATTAGATCATCTTTAATGGCCAAGTCAGACATTTGATCTCAACCCAACAGAGCATGCTTTTCAGTTATTAAATACAAAACTGACGTCAAAGACCCACAAACAAGCAGCGACTCAGGGTGACTATAGTAAAAGCCCAGCAGAGCATCTCAAAGGAGGAACCAGGAAGGATTTTCATCCAAGTATTAAAAATAATCCTTATCTTTAAAGTTATGCTAGTTTCTCCAATTACTTTTGAGCGTCTGAAAATAGGGAATTATATTATAAAAATGGCCGTAATTCGCGAACAGTTCATGCAGTACTTTTATAAAATCCCTGGAATTAAAGTTGAAAGTCCGGACTTCAATCACATCTTGGTTGTTTAATTTTAGATCCTCTGTGGTGGTGTACAGAGACAAAATTACAAACAAAAAATGGGTCAAATGTCCAAAAACACTTACTGCATCTTAGGCTCACTGATCTGTGGTATAAAACGGCTTCAACTGCTGCAATTGTAAGTAAACCCTAAAATACACCAGGCACAGCTGCAGTGCATTCTGACACAGCCACCGGAGCTGATCGCGGCCACTCAAGACAATGCTTACTATTCCACCAGATGCACTGGAGTGCGTTTCAGAAGGGTCCCAGAAGCAGATCTACCTGTCAGTAAAGTAGTAGTCATGGCGCAGATGTCACTGAAAATAGCCTACATATCCAGAGCAACAGAGGCTCTCCTCATATTAGTTTACAGTATTCTGAGAACACACCGAGGTCTTAATAGATTTGTTCAGCTTTACAGATTAGAGTAAAGAGCAAGTCTAATTATCATGCACCTCCTCAGCTTCAACAAGGACTTAACTGAAATCTGGTGTCTGAACCTTTCCCGTAATCTTGATTGGCAGCTTTGAGAATGCTTTCAGATATATTAAATACAGACCTGTATGGTAGTCTCTTATTAATACGACCCACTGATCAAAATGCTGCTTTCAGTGAACCCCAATATCCATCAGCCTGCTAAGGTCAGAAAAAAATGAAAAGGCTTATAAGAAGATTTAAGGCAGTCATTTTATTGTGTATTCGTTTAAATTTGGGGCTGCGAGATGAACCCAAAGGGCCGCTGGAATCCAGACGAGATTGGGTCATTAAAAATTTAACACTTCATTAACACGATCTTGGAATGATTTATGAAAGAAAATTATTTTTTCAACACAAGTTGCCCACGATTTTATGTAATATGTGTGTATGTGTGCAGCTGTCCTCTTTATTCATAAATTAACATACCAAAAACAGAAGAAAGCAAATAGAAATCTTTTGATTATTGGTTTAAAATAGGCTTTTGTAGATATATTTAAATGTGAATTATTGCAAAATGATGGATTTATCACCTCATACCAACTTTTATTGTATTTCATCAACAAATCTAAAAAATTTATTAACTATAAGAACTTTGAATTTAACCAAAAAGTAAAAGAAATCTCAGAGGTTGACTCTAAGAGTCTAAGAGTCCTCCAAAGACACATCCAAAACCCTTAAATGAATTCAAGTTGTCTCATGAATTTAGACAAAAATATGGAACAAAACTTTGTTTTTGAATTGCATGTAACTGCATGGCAAATTGTAGAAACGCTGTTCATGAGAGCATGTTGATGAGAGGTTCTTCATTTTCAATAGCACTGAACACTGCACAAAATGCATTTTCCATCTTACAATACGTATAAATAAACAGAAGGTCTATTTATATCTGTTCAAAAAGGTCAGAAAAAACCTCTCCTACTGAGTTTGTCCACAGGACCTTGATCTTTTGTCATTTCCTAAGTTGGTAACAATGAGTAAGCAAAAAGAGGTTGCATTTCAAAAAAGTGACAACAAAAATAACATATGGGGGCATTGTTAAGGCACATATTTTGAGGTCAGATGGAAAAAAAAGCAAAAAAAAAGGCCAAACTCTTCAGTTATAATGCAACAGTCTGGATCTACAAAAAGAAAGGCTAAGCTCCTAATCCATGTAAGCTTTCTACCATGAAGAACAGTCAGTTGTATCCTTCCTCTTATAAGGATTCAGGAAAGAATACATGGAGTGATATCATGCAAACTGTTGATGACAACCTGCTTCAAAGTGCTCAAGATCTTTGATTAGGATGACTTTCAGCAACCTGTGAAATAAGCAGTGAATTGGCTGTGGAGTGGGTAAGCCATAATTTCAGTTCTGCTAAAAATGATGAATAATAGAATATCTTGAAAATGGCTTTTTACAGCACTGGCTTAGTAGGATTGACCTTGAGCAAATGTGTAATTTTCACCACACTGCAGGCTCTCAACAAATAAAATATAGTAGATTTTCTACTTAGCTGGTAGCAATGCACTAAATAATGTGAGAGGAGTCATCAGGCTGAATGCATTTTTAAACTGCTTAATAGTCACTACTACATCATTAGACGTGTCCTCAAGACTTACAGGGACTACAACCATCTTTAATCTTCAGAAATAATAAAGTGTTGCAAAACACTGTCTATCCACAGACAGCCATAGAAACAGCTGCCAAACTCCTAACTGCCTCTGCATGTTTATTTTTTCCTGCTTATGGGAATTTTTGACACCCCTAAAGAGGTTTTAGTCAGAACCACAGGAAAATCACCAGTGTTCAAATCTTTTTAATTGAGGTTTCATTTACTTAAGTATAATGGGGCTTTTGTTTATCAAATTGTCATAAAAAAAAAAAAGAGGAACAGAATTATGTTGAATTTGCGCAATTGCTAAAAACAATCTCATGCTTACTGCTGCATTTACTGTCACCCCCAAAGGTGCATCCTAAGTCAGGAAAAACCCTCCACTGTAATTCCAGCAGCAATCCGTTTTCCAGAACAACATTTTGCCATGATGACACATGCAGAGACTCATACCGCAAAGCATGCAATTCACACCAGCTGTGCTATCATAGCTGGTATGAATTGTATTTAGGGTGCAATGCTAGTGAACCTGCAATACAAACCTCAATAATCTTGTCTTGTGATTGCCTTTTTCCATGCTACACTGCCATCCCACTTCACTAACATAGCTGGCCATGTGACGGAGAGACGTTGTAAAAGTTAAGTGCAGAAACTCAGTTCATGGACGTAAACACAAACACGTCAAGGGGATTATGTGACAGCCAAGTCAGACAAAGAGAGGACTCCCTTCAGCTGTGTAACTGCAGGGACAACTCTGCTAGTTAAGCTTTGTGTTGGAACAGACAGTTTAAGTGTCCTACATGTTGTTTTAAACAGTCGATGCAAAGAGCAGGAAGATGAAGAGGACGGTTAGTCTTTTGGAGTCGTCAGTAGCTCCAGGTTAAAGGATGATAGTCTTGTTAAAGCGTTTATATTTAAAAGGTCCCTCAAGTAAAGCCTGGAGTGGAAATAGTATGGTCTGGTTTGTTTTTTTGTTCCTTCACTGATTTCATTGTGATCAAGTAATCATGCATGTGATAAAATGAGGTTCATTTCCTAATTTCCTCCTATGGATCCCACTTAAATTACAAGGTATGGACTGAAACTGTGCATCTCCAAAGCTGTGGATTTGTTACCCCCATAAATGTACAAAATTGAGTACGACAACTGAGATTTGCATGAGGAGACAGGAAGAAGTACCAGAGCCAAAGTGTGATCGCATGGAAGCAGACTCCTCATGGTTCAAAGGCAAGCTGAGAACAGATCTGTCTATCTATAAAATAACTTTGCTTTATGATGTAGTGACATTTAATGTAGCCATAAATACCTTAAAGTTCAACTTGGATTCCTATCCGCTAGGATTTTTAGCTGCAGGGGTGTATAAAGCCCTGACTGACAGGCCTGAAAAAGAATTTAAGAGCTCAGACACCTCATAGAACGAAGTAATGAGCCATCTTTTGAGCCGCAGACATTTTCTGTAAGTGGCCTCGAACACAAAGTCCATTCACTTCATGGAACATTATCAAACTTGTGACGTTATTGAGGAACTGTCTCGCCTCTCAATAAAATATGAACCCTATTCCCCCCACAGGCAAAATCACTCGTTATTTGGATGAACTGAGGAACTGTCTAAAGACGTGAAAATGATTTCCAATGACAGCTCGCTTCAGCTAAATGACTAATCACACAGCGGAATAAAAATAGCTGACTGTTAGATTGGGAGAACTAGTGAATACTGAAACACGATCGTAATACCTCAGAGGCACAAATGCTTTTATTATCCCTCAGATACTCGATGAAAGATGGGACAAATGTGGGCAGGGTTTGTACCCTCTTGATGATTCATATCTTACAAACTATGATTTAAAGATGATTGCTGCTGTACTTACAGGCAATACAAGACATAAGAGCCCTGCAATCAAGGTAGGCCCGCGACACTTAGACATAATAGTAACAGACCGGATTTAGCCACAGCTTAGGTGTGGAAAATTTTGCTCTACAGCATCCCGAACAGAAATTATATTTGACCTTGAAATGATAAGAACACATTAAGAAACAAATATTGGGAAAAGCACTGTTCTGTCTGTGTTGTTGTTTTCTGTCTAATTTGCCAGCAGCATGGTGTGGATGAAGTTTCCCTCCTCATTCAGCTCTGCATAAGGTTTACTGTTCCCTCGGTGATAATGATGCCTGATGGACTATGACAGACCAGACCACGCAATATCAGCTCCTAGTGCTAGCAATCAATTTCAGACGGCGGCAGGGTCTGTGCTGGGGTGTCCATCTTTCTAATTTGATTTGTTATCCCGTCGGACAGTTGTTACAGCAATCATCGCAGCGATCACTCCTCCGACCACGACCCCGGCCTGCGGCTCCCCTCCCAAAATCCTCCCAGGACTATTCCGGCATTTTGACAATTCTCAGCCAAATTCAAAGGTTGCAACAAAATTTCTCTTAATTGCACCACCGCGCCCTCTGTCACTCTCTCCTCTAGCCGCTGGCTGTCACCTTTGACCTCATGCATAACTCCCATCCCACCCAACCTTCTCGCCTCCTGTACCGAAATACTTTTCCCGCCGCATCTGAAATGTTTGGACATCCCATAATTTTGTAATTCGCCCCTGACTACAGCTGTTGGCAGGGTGGCAAGCCAGCCGCGCCCCAGTTAATCATAGATTACTTTATCTGGGCCATTCCAAATCCTCATGTGTAATGCAGTGCTACCTCAGCAGCAAGTAATCACTGCCCCCCACCTTCCCCCTTTCCATCCCAAACACACACATACACACACTTCTCCTCCTCACTTTCTCTCCAAGCCCCTGATTTGTCTCTTGCCTGTCCCTCTCTTCTAAATTTCTCCTCTCCCATTCCTCATCTCTTTCTTCTGTCTATGCATGATTGGACATTCTCATCAAACATTCATGAGCCAAACTGGTCCCAAAATGTAATATCAGAGTATTAGCAACTCTTATTTCATTTGTTAAAGCCTTGGACATGTCTGTGTGCTATTACGCACAGTATTCATAGTCGAGTATTCATAGCTGAAAACTGGATCCCAGTCACAATGTGGCATGAAATATGACGGACAACAGGTTCCAGCTGATTCCTCGCCAAAAGCAAGGGGTCCGTCTACCCAATATGACAAAGAACGCAAGGGCAGGCGGTATTAAAAGAGCATGTAATGGACAGTAATAAAAGAGAGCAATGGAGAAAATTGGATAAGGCCTGGCGATAGAAAAAATAAGAAAAAGAGCAGCAAATAGAGAGTCCAAGGGAGAGCAGAAGGGTGGTGAGAGCAGCTGCTGAAAAAGAATAGACCTGAGCCACAGCAGCAACCGGCTGCAGCTTTCCATTAAGATAAATTATACTTTTAAATAGAACTTGAGATAAAAACATTAAGAACAATTATTGATAGCGACCTCTTTTACGTAAGGTTTAAAAGAATCTGAATCACAGACATAACATATTTACAGTCACTTTATTAGGTACATCTTGGGTTGGAATCACTGTTGTCTTCAGAGCTGTCTTAACTCTTCACAGCACAGATTCAACAAGGTGCTGGAAAATTCCTCAGAGAATTCGGTCCACACTGACATGATACCATCGCACTGATGATGGTTTCTCAGCTGCAAATCCCTGATGTGAATCTCCCATTTCACAACACCCCAAATGTGCTCATAAAAGGATTTGGACATGGTCAGCAACAATACTTGCGTTTAATCAATTGCAGGTTCAATGCATTGAGTGTTCAGAGATGCTTGGCTGTAATGAATGCTTATTTGAGTCACTGTTGTCTTCCTATTAGGTCAAAGCATTCTCCACTGACCTCTGGCATCAACAAGTCCTCTTTATCCAGAAAACTGCCACTCACTGGATATTTTTTTTCTTTCCTCAGATCATTCTCTGTAAACCCTAGAGATGACTATGCGGGAAAACCCCAGTTTGAGCTTCAGCAGGTGTTTTAATCATGTCCACAAGCTTAATTCCACTAAGTTGCTGCTTGGTTATAGATTTATTACATATATGTGATGACAATCAGTTGAACTGGTTGACCTTGTTCAACTAAGTTTTGTCAAATATGGATCTGACAGCATTTCAATGAGAAAGTAAGGCTGGAGACTTAACAGCTAACAGCCTCACTAGCTTGTTTACCAAAGTGTATCCATAGTTTACCGATTCATGGTGTCTCTGTGGACTATGATGTTTGCAGACAACACTGATGATCAGCAATGAGACTTGGGAGCAGGCAGAAGAGAGGATGGACAGGTAAAGGTATGCTCTGGAGATAAGAGGAATGAGTCAGTGGAAACAAGACAGGATGGAAGTGTGTGATGAGAAGGAGGCAGGCAGAAAGGTGAAGATGCACAGATCAGAGGTAATAAAGGTAGATGAGTTCAGATACCTGGGGTCAAGCATTCTGAGCAGTGGACAGTACAAAAGAGGGGTTAAGAAGTGAGTGTAGGCAGGGTGGAGTGGGTGGAGATGAGTGCCAGGGGTGATTTGTGAAAGAAGGATAGCAGCAAGAGTGAAAGGGAACGTTTACAAGATTAGTGAGACTTTCTGTGATGTATAGTTTGGTAACGGTGGCCCTGACAAAAAGGCAGAAGATGGAGATGAAGATTTTTGTTGGGAGTCACAAACACAGAGGCAGAGAGATAAGGCTGAGATGGTTTGGACATGTGCAAGAGGGGGGGGGCAGTGGATATACTGGACAAAAGGTGTTAAAAATGGAGCTGCCAGGTGGGAGGAAAAGAGAAAGACCACAGAGAAGAGTCATGGAAGAAGTGAAGGAGGACATGCAGAGGGTTGGTGTGACAGAGGAGGACAGTAGGGATTGGGTGAGCTGGAGGAAGATGATCCCCTAAAGGGAGCACCTTAAAGAGGAAGCTGGTACCTTTGGATTAAAAGAAAATGTCAGCTCAGTGTTTTAGTAAGACTGCTGAATAGATGAAATGACAGTTAAAGTGGCCACATCACTAATAAAAACCATCTAAAATGATAAAATGTTGTAAGTTATATTAAAATGTGGACCTTTTACAGGAGTGATGAGGCAGAAAAAAAGCTATGGAGACCAAAAAACATTTCTGTATCAGGCTGGAAAACATGTTGCTGTTGAACATTTTAATATGGAAGTCTATGAGGAGTGAGTCAATTTTGGGGCAAGCCTCAAGAGGCTATTCGAGGAACTCCAAAGAGAGGTTGCCACTTGACATACACTAGTGTTTTTCACATCCTAGAAAGCCAGAAAACAGTCTTAGTAAAAAAAATCTTTCCAATTCTCATGCAAATAAGACTGTTGGGCGCAGAGAAAGTGTTTCTACTGCTGATTTCTTATTACTGAGAGAGAGACAAGGGAGATGTTTGACCCATGCTGGGCTGCGCAGCCTTGAGCAGAACAACATTAGTTAAAATGTCACACACTGTGTGGATTCAGGCGTCAGAGCCACTGTTGCAGAGCATTTTTTTTCCCCCCTTTCTTTTTCTTTTTTTAAAGCACGGCACAAAAATAGCAGCCAAATTATTCTGAAGGAGATGTGGGTCAATATTGAAGTTTCTCTCCCAGGTATGAGAAAGAGTGAAGATAAGTAGTGGGGAAATGTTCCTGTGGTGTAAACAGGGTGACGCATTGCTTGTGTCAAGCGGATTCACGGAGACTTAACGCTGTTTTATTAAGAAAGCAGATAATAAAGCGTTACACTGTGATCATAAGACCATAATCTACCAATACAGTTTTATAATGTTGCTTTCCTTGCTGCAGCAAAGTTATGCTATCGTATATTTTAACTGCTATTGATTTCAATGTGACACTGAGGTTGGCAGACACTGTTGGCTATAGCGTTCAAAGCAGTGCTGGACTTGCATGCATGTGTAAAACAATTTTTTGTCGGGCCAATTTTGCTTTAAGTCATCATTATGACTATTGCCTGCTCTTTAAACCATCCCTCATCCAAACCTCTTTATGTATTACAGCTTAAGTCAGCAATCCTCTGCACACACACACACACACACACACGCACACACGCACACACACACGCACACACGCACACACACACACACTACAATTTCCATTTAATCCATGTACAAGGCTGGAGCTTTCACAGACAATAACACACAGACAAAGAAGAATCTGACTGTGGGCCTCACCAACAAGCCTACTTAGGCTATTGCAGACAGAGAGCAACAATGCGACGCAGTGTTATTTTTGTTATAACACCAGAATAAGTTGTCCAGCGCTATGCATCCAGTAGCCAGGCTGAATGTTAAACTAAACTAAATCCATAAATGAAGGAGGGCATGGGCTGAATGCAGAAAAAGCACAAAAATCTACTGAGGTCTTGATGTAATGTAGGCAAAGCCTTATTTTCCACTTTAGTATGTTGGTGCTCTCGTCGCCGCCAGCTTCAAGACCGGCAAAATTAGCATCTAGGCCAACAGGTGAGGGGCTGTTAGAAATACAGTGCCTCAGAAGTGACCGACTAGATGTTGTGGGAAGAGGATATAAAGTAAAGGGATGAAAGCAGCTCTTTTTTCCCCTTTCCCACAACCATGATCCAACTCCACCGATTGAGCTTAATTACCATTAGCTGACCACTTGATTATCATATCAATAAAGACTGTGAAATCAAATGAGGCACAGACCACTGTGCAGCGTTCCACCGAATATTTGCATGTTTTGCAGGATATTACGAAACGCCAAGTGTTTTCCAGGACACTTTGTGCAAGCGTTTGTTATTTGAATTTCATCAGAAGCCCTAAAAGCAAGTAATCCTCATGCATTGGTGCATTCATTCCCCCCGAGGATTAATTCTAAAGAGGTACTCGCTCACTGATGTTCAGGCTGCTTCTCTGATATAGTTAGCCGGGGAAGCAGCGAGCTCTGTGTCTGCAACGACCGTTTCCTCACAACCAGAAAGCAAGAGATTTGTGTTGCTGGAACTAACTTGACTCAGCCACATTTAGGTTTGCGAAATCAAAGAGGACATTGGGGGGAATAAACGCGCGTGTGCAAGAGAGGAAAATGCGGACTTTTATGTCAAAGAACGGGGTCCGATGGAGTTTGTCATATTGTTTTTGTCTCATTTCCTCCCAAAGAACACACTCCCTTGGAATAAGTGGGCTACGATTCAGTGTCACTCTGTGTCTCAGCATGAAATCATTGAGGAATGCAATTATCACTTTGCCCAACAGACATTTCTCTGAAATGAAAGAGAACAATTGGGAACGTAAGGGGAAGGGAGGGGGGTGTATGTGTATAAATAGGGAGGGGGTGTAACAGCAGCTAATGCGCGCCCTAGTCCCTGCTCTAAACTTCAAACTTACTTTTTGTTAAATTACTTCAATCCTAATCCGCCAGCGTACATCGTGGGTCAAGAGTTTGACACATTAACTTCCCTTTCTTTCTTTTATTTTATATTTAACTTTAAAGTTGGTCCAATAACTGCATGTTTTCTATGGTTTTATGACTCTTAAGAGCCACTATTGTCTCTATTATGACCTTTAAATGATCCACTCAAAGTGCTACTGCCAAGGCTACTATTGTGTGCTCCATTTCCCTTGGCAGTCCTTACCCAAAATTCATTCCCTGAACAATAATTCTCACGGAAATATTAAAGCTGTTTAATAGAAATGGGATCAGATTGCTTTGGCCTACACTTGAGGTCATTTTGGCTCATTAGAACGGGAGTGCAAATATTAAGAGCAGGCTGCTTTTGAAGGCAAGGCAGTCGAGGCATTTCATGCCGAGCTGGGCAGGTACCAAACTGTCACCACGGTGCTCAGCGAGAGGTAAACTGTCACCTCCTTACTATTAAAAGAACTCCCTTGAGAAAGAAAGAGGGAGGGAAGGAGAGTGTACAAACTCAGCCACAAATAAACAGGAAAGAACGAGCTTCTACACCTTTGGGTGACAAGAGCTGCTTCCTTTTTCCTTAGTGTACATGAGACTCTAAGGTCAAGGCTATTTGAACAATGCATTAATAATAGAGCATCCAGCAATTAGTGCCATGTAAAAAAAATCGTGTTATTTGACAGAATGGGAAAATTTTCATTATTCAACAAGGTTATTTGGCTGCATTTGAAGCAAAACAGGTGTAATATTTAAATATTTATTAAAGAACTCCATAATAATGTTTACCTATGTGCCACAGTGATTAAATTAAGAACGCAGACACAAAGACAAGCCCTTTAGCTCAGATACGCACACGCAGCTGAGGCTATCTTTGGCTGTACACTGTACTGAATGTGCTTGGCAAGCAGGCTGATGAAAGGTAACTGCAGGAGAAGAACTCATTATAGATTGTGATTCAAACATAAAAGGTTGCTGTGTCTTTTTCTCCCCAAGAATAACTTCATCTGATTCTTTTTTGCATCCGTGTATACAAATGTCATTTTTTAACAGCTCATTTCAGAAGATTGGATTTGAAACAACCTTTCTAGATCGCGCAATGGCTAAACTGAATTTGGCAACACTTTCAGAAGCATGACTGACTGATGACACAGGATCTCTGACTTCTAGTCAGACACAAAAATTAACAAACCTAGCAGTAAATTCCCTTTGGATACTAGCCATTTACACGCTGCCACGTGAAGTCACCCATGCACACATGCGAACGCACGCAAACACAATGCCCACATACTCAATGCGCACATGCACGGACACACAAACTGAAAGTGAGCGTAGCTGCAGAGCTGCACCCCGAGGGCTGGTCTGTTGATTAATGAGGGGAGGAAGGTAAGAAGAGGAGGCTGAAGCAGAAGTGTTAATGGAGCTATGACAGATTCCTCTAGGCCTGTTGTTTTATAGGTGAGTCTCCAGTGTATCTGCACAAAGTAGCAAAAAGCTACTACAGAGGACTGTAAAGTCCCACTCTAATTTCGGGGGGAGATGCTGATCAAATAGACTTGGATATGGAGCAACATACTATAGCCATTATTTAAGGAATACATGTATCTGTGAACACCTTATTAGATTATTATAGCTCTTATTTTCAGCCACAAGACAAGCTCGAGTTTAAAGCAAAATTCATTTCACTGAGACATCTCTACAACATTCTCTTGTAAAACACTTCTGAGAGACATACCTTGGGTTAAATGACAGCACATTGAGTGATTCTACAGGAACATCCAATCTGTTCATGACTTGAGGCAGTTTGGAGGAGAATCTCAATAAATTGCTATTCTTTATTGAGATTTTCTCTAAAAGTATCACTTGAAAGAAAGATGTGATCTAGAATGGATATATTATCGCTAAATAGACTAAACCAAGAAGAGATGGGAACATGCTGTCTTTACGCTAAGGTAAAGATAGATGGATAGATGGGATGGTTTGCCATTTATTTAATATATATTTATCTGTGTTAGCTTGATTGGTTTAAGCTTCTATTGCATTGACTTTTTCTAAATGGTCTTTGCACAGCAGCATTAATTTACCACAATAGAGAATTAGGTTGGCAAAGGTTATAAAGCTAATTAATACTTCATTCAAAATCAGAAATGCAGCTCTCATTGTGACAATAGATTTTTTTTTTAAAGTATATAACATGCCTGGATCATGCATTTGCAATTTTCATGGAAATTTATGCGATTATAAATATATTATAGAAGTATTGTAGTGTTGTAGTATTGAGTAAGTATTGTGGCATAGATTCAACAAGGTGGTGGAAACATTCCTCAGAGATCTCGGTCTATGATGGCATAACAGTTACTACAGTTTTGTAGGCTCCACATCTATGATGACACTCTCCTGTTTGACCACATCCCAAAGGTGCTCTGTTGGATCGAGATCTGGTGACATTTGCATAAGCTATGCTGTTCGTCATATTCAAGAAACCAATTTGAGATGACTCGAGCTTTGAGGACGGGCACATTATCCTGCTGAAAGGAGCCATCAGTGGATGGGTACACTGTGGTCATAAAGGGATGGGCCAGCAGGCACTTCGGGACCAAAAGTGCACCAAGAAAATATCACCCACTTTCTTATACCAACACTATCAGCCTGAACTGTTGATACAAGACAGCACTGATTCATGCTTTTATAATGTTTATGCCAAATTCTAACCCTACAATCTGAATATTGCAGCAGAAATCAAGACTCAGGCTGGGCAACTTTTTTACGATCTTCTACTGTGTGTCTTCTACACACAGTAGAAGCCCATCTGTTTCAAAGTTGTGCAGTTATGCAGAACTTTAAGACATAAATTACCTTTATTTCCGATTCTGATGATGAGTTTGAACTTTAGCAGGTCATCTTGACCATTTCTAAATGGTTAATTGCATTGAATTGCTCTTATGTGATTGGCTGATTGTTTATTTGCGTTAAAAAGCAGCTGAATGGGAGTAACTAATAAAGTTTCCGGTGAGTATATATAGAAGACTTTTCAGTCTGGGTTAAAGTGCTAGACAGACAGTCCAGCAGACAATCTAACGTCATATATATATAGAGAGAAAAAAGGAGTAGCAGAAAAAAAGCAGTGTTGATATAATGGATATTTGTAACAAAAAAAAACCTTTCTGCTGGTCGTAATCATTCGAGTGGCTTTAATGACAAACTAGTTATAGCATTCGTCCCCTACCATGACAAAAACCTCTTTTGATAATTAGGAACAACTGAAATCAATAATGTGAAAATATTTAAGTGAAGTCCTGGCAAAGATTTATTCATGACTATTCGTGACTATATAATAGAGGCCCATTTTTCAGCATGAATAATGATTGTTGGGCTGTTGTTCCCCATATCTTGTTAGAGACGCAATTCATCAGGGCCAATAAGAGGTGGCGATTTGTCTTCGGGGTTTATCTGATGGAGGAAGCTGATGAAAACCAATGGAAATGAACACACAACGTATGGCTCTGCATATCTGTGAGTCAATGCACTGAGTCCAAAATGATCTATCACAAAAAAGAGGAGCTAAAAGTAGGCTGCATGCACCCACAAGGCACAAATAAAATCATAAGCAAAACTAGTCATATTAAAAATCCTCTGTCTTCTTCAGCTCCAATTTCCTTTGGCAATCAGAGACGAAGTGCAGAATGCGGCTAATTTTTGCCCACTGGATGTAAAGAATGACTGATTTGCTAATTGATATAACCTGACTTCATTGCACAACCTCAGCCACATTTATCCATGTTGTTTGGAAGTCTCAATTGCTGCAAGTCTAACACAGCTGACAGTGTATTTTCTACGCTCCACTGACAAGTACAGTTCCTGGGATGAAAAATCTCCTGACATCCACCATTCTGGACAGCCTGTCATTGTTAATAGTGAGTGCATGGAAGTGGCAAGATCCTATCTTAAATGGCTGTGCCATCTTGGACAATAGACACATTGTTCTCCACTCCTTTGCTTCTGCTTTGGTGGGTGCTTGTGTGGCAATAAGGGGAGGGGGACATACCCACACACCATCACAATACATGCTTTCCACATAAAGGCCACTGATACTGGACACAAATACCCACTTGTAAGTCAAAAACAGCGGCGACTGAGAAAGGAGGGACGTTGATAACAGCTAATGGAGGGAGTGACTGTACGCTGAGATGGGTAGAGAGTCCAGAGGAGTACTTAAAGAGTAACAACTCTTCCCTTCTTTTATATTAAGTGTTTAAAAAAAGAGCAAAAGTGCTTTGTTTGTGTTGTTAGCGTCTTTATCCCTGTGCACTTTAAGCTGCAAGCGAAGCATTTGTTTTTGTTTTACTAAAGATGTGGTTTGGTAGCACAGAGGAAATTTTATTCCAAAAGAAAAACACAATCCCATTCGCCTTGTGCTTATATGCTTCTACCAGGCAGTACAAATCAATATCTGTCCAGAGCTATAGATTTAATATATAACCACTTTGAAAGAATTTCATATGTTTAGATTAGTGTCTCTAATTCAAGACCCAACCAAAAGTGAAATACGGCCACAATCTTCTGTGCTGTTGAGTTGTGGCTCTGAATGATGGCCAGAAAAGTAAGTTGATGTTTGACCTTTTGGACATAATTTTATCCAGTCAGACCATTTTCAGAGATATTGCTGTAGCAAGAGTACAAATCTTTGAGTCATAGCCAAAAATCTTGTTTTAGCACGGCCTTAACATGGATGACCAACTTATAATTAGTTCATTGTTAAAACCAAGTAAACAGTTGTGCCACATTTTAAGAAGATGTACTAAATTTGATGGATGGAAAACCTTAAAATGCAATACCTCTGATCACAGCTGTTGATAGAAAGCAGGCATAAAATGGTCCAAAAGCAGCTCGTCACATGTGGGATGGTGAAACTGGAGAGTGTCTTGTTATATTTGAAAGAAAAAAAAAAAGTTGCTTTTGTTGGACGAAACAATGAAATTGCTAATCTTTTCAGCTCTGAATGGAAATTCCCGTTCAGCTCTATTTCCAGCCTTCGTTTCTTGCCCAGTGTTGCAAATACGGATGGATTCACGAATGTTACATTTATCCCATGAGTAAGCATTCATGATTAGTGTCTAACCCCCGAGCCAGTGCGGCTGATGGAAGTATTACTCCATGTAATGTCATGCGTTCAATCACAACAAATTATTCCTCTCTGTCAGTTTCTAACAAATCTTTCCGTTGTCTTTTCTATCAAACACTGAAATCTAATTCCCCCCACCAACACCAAAGGTGGTGAAAATCTAAGACGCAATAAACTCCGGCAGTTGTTACTTGTTTGCTTGTTTTTTCGAGTTTCTAGATCGCAAAGGGTTATTTGCAACAAAACAAACTGTATGCATGCACAAGATTGCAAAATGGTTCACTCATAAAAAACTCATTTTAAGACCTCAAATCACTTCTGCAAATCTATAAACAGGACTGTATTCATCTTTTTGCAAATGATATCCTTGTGCTAGGATGATGAATAACTTAAGCTCTCAGTCTGCAGCCCAGATTATTGGTTTACTGATTATTTGTTTATATTCAGACTTTTTGGTTGATTGTTTTTTCACTCCTCATTCCGGACCAGACATAATGCATTTTTAATGTGTTTTCTGCTTTGACATTTAATGCTGTGCTTGGACCAAGGCACTCTCAAAAATACACTTAGATGGCATTAGAGCTGTCCCTCTCAATTTTATTACTGCTATTATGACGTGCACGAACAGCAAAGCTTATATATTATTTGTGCTTTAAAGATCGAAGTTAGTTTGCGGGGTCCAATCTTTTTATTTGTGCTTAAATTTAAAGGTGAAAGTTGACCAATTGTGCAGTCCGGGACAACGAAGGTACGCTCGCTGATTTTAATTTCCAACAGCACTCTTAATCTCAGGAACTTATTCCAGCTCACTGAATGAATATGTGTAATGTGAATGGGGTCATTTGTTGTCACATACCCGCAGAGAATTATAACTCCTTACACTCACTCAGCTCTGTGCAGCTTTATATCGTCTTCCAGCTAACTGTTTTGCCTTGGCTGCTCTCAGTAGAGAGGAAAAAAAACATGATAATGACAGTACGCTTGTTCAATGTGAGCGGCTACTTTAACCTAACATGCAGTCATGTGATCCAGTGCTAACAAAAGAAAATTAAGGTTTTATGAAAAAGAAGTCATTTGTTGTTGTTTTTTTCATGTGGTAAGAACCAATACTATTTAAAGGAAGTGAGAAGCACTCTGTGTCCTCTTAAAGTACTACTCAACTACCTGTGAGCCAGGATCTGTTCTACAGCTTCTTTGAAGTGTCAAAACATGTTTGTGAATACAGAGACTGGCAGACAAACTCACCTCCAGCAAACTTAAATTGACCGCTTTTGCTAAGACTCAAAGTAAAGTTGGACAGACGCAGAGGGGAGGAGAAAAATATTCACAAGTTGACCTTTTATATTTACTGCAGTGTTCCTAAGCTTGGGAAACATGTACTGTACTGAGACTGACACACAAATTACTCAAAGGTCACCTTATTCAGCCTTTCAAGAGGAGTCCATCCCACTGATAGCATCAGCCGTTTTTCACTGAAAGGAAACAAAGAACCTGTTTTGATGACAGAAATATCGCTACTGCTGTTTCTTAGACGCTGCTAGATTTTGCTTTTCTCTGCACTGAAGCACTTCACTTGTTTCTGGCTCTTGTAAGGATTTAGTTTATTTTCATGTTGTAAAAAAAAATAAAAAATACTGTATGGTACAAAGCCACAGGATTAAAATTAATTGAGAATCCACACACTGTTCTCTGGCAGCAGATTGTTTACTTGTTTGTCGGGTGCATGTGTGTGCCAATTCAATGTCGAACCAAGCCAACTTGGTGTGTGTGTGTCTGTGTGTGTGTGCCTTTGCACTGTGTCAGGGGGAATAGCCTGTTGGGGTTATGGAGGGTGCAGCGCGGGGTGATGAATAGGATGCTTTTGTGCTCGGCCCCACAGCTGTCTACAAACCAGTGAAGGAGAGAAAGGTGAGGGAGAAAGGGGGTAAGGTAAGAGAGATAGCCAAATAAAGGGGAAGAAAAGAGCGAGGGAGATAAAATAGCGCAGAGGAGATGAGAGCGTCACTGCTCCGCATGGGGAGTACAGGTGAGATACTGGGAGCTGAGAGGTGAGAGAATGGGTTTAGAGGTGAGGAAGAGAGGTGGGGAAGGGGGGATGTGAGAAAGGAAAGGAAAGAGCGACTGCTTGTGCATTCAAGAACACTGCACCGTTGTCTCTTCAGCCAACACAGAGACAAAGACGTTGGCTAATGTAGGAAATCGTTGACATTCATGTGCATGGACAAAAACAAAAAATGCCTCCAAAACAATAAGAAAAAAGAGGGCGAGAGAGGAAGCAGACCTGACCTCATGGCCTCAACCTTCACACATGATGGGGTTTGAAAATGAGCCAATCATAGTGAGTGATGCTGATGAGTTCGGCCAAAGCTGTTGGTGTTGCTGTGGCCACTTTAACACCTATCACATAAGGACAACCACTGGACTGTTTCTAATAAATAAAAAAAAACATTTTAAAAAGTAAAATACATTTTAAATGGCACTGCATTACAATAGAGGCCGATGTGGGAGCACCAGAAGGTCAACTGTGATGCAAAGTCTTGATATGTGATATTTCAGAGACCTTTAAAGCACTTAAAACATTAAACAAGCATCACATGAGAAGGAAAACACCAGAAACCTTTCCGACCTTAGACTTAAAGCAGAGCAGAGACAGTTCGCAACAAAAAAAAAAAAACAAACCAAAAAAAAAGCTGCCTGCTGACAGGCAGGGCTCGATATATTTTCAGAGCTGAGCATCAGAAATTGTCAACTGTCAACTTGTGTCAAGTATTTTTGACCAAGTAGATCCTTATTTACATCCACTTTTAGATTTCACTGTAGCAACATTCTCGAGAGGCTGTTTCACCAATGTTTATGCAACCCCAAATTCAAAATAGTTAGGACACAGAATGCAATGATGTGCAAATCCCATAAACTAAATATTTTATTCACAGTCGAACACAGAAAACATATCAAATGCTTAAAATGACACATTTAACTCTTTCATTTTAAGTATTGGCTCATTTTGAGTTTGATGGCAACAACACGTCTCAAAAAAGCTGGAAAAGTAGGTGGTACTAAAAAGAAACAGCTTGAAAGTAACTGGCTTACTTAGCAATCGGTCAGTAACATGATCTACCAAAGCCTGGATCTACAGATGGTGGCTCAATTTCAGATGTTCCTCAACTTAAAATTGCAAAGACTTTGAATATCTTATCATGTAAAGTACATAATATCAGCAAGAGAGTCCAAGAATCTGGAGAAATCTCTGTGCGCAAAGGCTGAAAATCAATATTGCGTGTCTGTGATGTTCGGTCTCTCAAGCGGCAAAGGGTGTTTTCATGGAAATCACTGCATGGGATCAGGAACACTGTGTATATCCATATATGCAGGTTAAAGCTCATAGAAAACATGAACTAAAGAGAAGAGAGACCATCTGGCTTGTTCAGCGCTCAGTTTAAAAGCCTGCATCTCTGATGGTATGGAGGTGCATTAGTGCCTGTGGACTTGGCAACACATTGGCACATCTGGAAAAGCACCATCCGTGCTGAAAGGTATATACAGGTTTAGAGCAACATATGCTCTCATCTCTTTCAGGGAAGGCATTTCATACTTCAGCAAGAAAATGTTAAACTGCATACCGCACGCATTACAACAGCATACCTTTGTAGTAGAAGAGTGTGGATGATGAAATGACCTACCTGCAGTCCTAGACCAGTTGTAAACATCTGGCATATCATGAAATGAAAAAAATAAAACAACAAAACCCAGGACTGTTGAGCAGGTAGAGTCTTATATCAGACGCAAACTTAACTGCAAAAGTCCAGCAGCTGCTCTCCTAAGTTACCAAACTTTTGCAGACTGTTGGTTAAAGTAGAGGGGACGCTGCACAGCTGTAAACGCGACCCTGTCCAACCTTTTGAGATTCATTGATGCCATCACATTTAAATCCCCCTTATATTTTTCATAAAATGGTACATTTTCTCAGCTCAAATTATGTTCTCTATGTTCTGTTTTTAATAAAATGTGAGTTTATGAGACTTGAAAATCATTGCACTCTATTTTTAATTACATTTTACACAGCTTTTTGGGGACGCAATTTGGGTTGTACATTTAGCATTCAAGAATATACTTTAATACAATGAAAACTGCCTTAGTGATCACTAAAAATGTCTAAAAGGCATCAGTCCCAGTTCTTCACATGTGTAGACACTGTCGTGTTGTCTGACAGTATTAAGTGGAACAACTGTTAGACAGTTTGCTCAAATAAAACAAAGGCTCTGCATGTTCTGGTAAGCTGCAGCAGGAATGCAGTTGGAGAAAATGTGAACAGAAGTAAATATAAATAAAGAAAAATACTGCAAAATACTGAAATAAGAATTCTTATTACTTCAGAGCTGTGTGTAATTGCACTGAAATGAGGTCCATCATGTAGATTTGCCTGTATTTTATTGATGAAGAACCCAAAGAAGCAAAGAGATAAATACATCCCTCTATCCAAATACGTGTATTCATTTACCCTTCTAATCTGACTCTCTGTACAGTACGTTCCTCGTGTGTTCTGTTTTACATACATAAACATTACTGAGGTGTTGAGTCATCGATAACAGGAAGAAAATTGAAAAAATAATGAATTAAGCTTAATAGAATCTCTGGTTTATGTTGAGAAAAGCTGCAAAACAACCTTTTTTTTGACATTTCTAGACAACTGTGAATAACATTTTCATTTTCATCCCTCTCCAAATCCTCCCAAGAACACTTAAAATAATGCAACAGAAAAAGAAGAAGAAAAATCGCCTGTTGATTCAGGCACACGGATGCCCGATCCTGCTCGCTCTTGTTGTTTTGTTCTGCCTGTTTCCGAATGAGAATTGTCCTGGAATAACTAACCCTAGCGTGGACAGATAAATGCATTCCATCTTCCCACACCAGGGTGCTCTGAGGCGATCGCAGCATGACTTTTCTATGATGAAACAGCAGCAAGCGGTGGAGGGCTGAGGGAGTGGGCGAGCAGGACACAAACTGCTTTTCTCCACAAACAGCAGGATGAGATGCGGAGCTGGCAGCGATATGGCATCCATACCACGAGCTCAGCCAACACAGCATGCGTCCTCACACTTGCTTTGCAAAGTCATAGGCTATCCACATCTTCTGACCACATTTGACTAATAGCATATGCGCGAAATAAACACACTGAGTCAACTGAGCTGTGTACGAGCAGGCGGATTTGCATGTTAACAACGAGAAATGTCTCGCGCCTTCATTTGTTTCGTGCGGCTTGTAAAGCGACTGTTACTATCAAAGAGTAATCAAAGATATCCTGAACAGCAGCAAACAATGGCAGAACAGTGTTGATGAAGCCAGGTGATGATGAGGGGAGGCAGACATCATTAGCCCCCATCATCACACTTCATCAGAGTAGAGGGAGTGTGCCCGCTCTGTTAGCGTAATGAGCTGGAAGTATGAACAAAAGCAGATGGCTTTATGAGTCAGACAATAAGGCACTCATAATTGAATCTATATCATTCATTTCAATTTAAGCAGTCAAGCCATTTTTCCTCCTTTCTGTATCTCAATAGAAATCCTTAATCAATGCATTGAGGAGCTGCCATCATAATGAATCAGGCGCACTTCAATGAGACTTTTCAATTCTGCTGGGAATAATTCATGAAGGCTGAAAGAGAGGTAAAGTACAGCGCAGCCTGTGCTGTATGATAAAGGTAGGAACAAGTATTTCCCATCTTAACATCTGTATGAAAGAGTGTTTATTTTTACCATACATCATCCATAAAGGAACTAACATTACCTTATTACACACAGGAATGTATGCCATATGACTAATCATACTATAACGTTACATATTTTTTTATATCCCTATAATCTACTGATTAAATCTACCGAGTTGGTTACCCTTTCTTCGAGCTTATACATTCATAAGACTAGTTGCAGGCTAACATTCTGGAAGAAAATCAAGTTATGGCTGACAACAAGCACAGGGTATGATTCACAAACCCCTGGCACATGACACCGGCTGTCAATCACCCAGACTTTACCATCACCTCCAAAGTATTTGTGCAGAAAGCACCGAGTGAAACTTGGCGGCTGCTGGAGCTTCTCTAATCTGTTTTCCCTCTTGAAGAGCTCACAGCAGGACGCTTTGCCCGTGGAGCAATTAAAGCCTCTTTCTTAATCCAGCTGCCCTTGACTGCAAACAACTGGAAGTCCTCTTCCCTTTCCTTCCTTCCTCCTCCTACACCACCTCCTCCTTCTGTTTCTCCTCCGCCTCGCTATACAGCAAGTGCAACAGTACTCACCCCCAGTTTCTTACTCCGTATCCTCACGTATCCCTGCTTGACTATATCGTTGAAGTTAGAAGCCATGGTGAGAGGGAAGCTGGCGGCTTCCTGTCCGAAAGAAGGAAAAAGAAAAGAAAAATAAAGTAACCTCTCTCTTTCTCTCTTTTTTTAATTTTGAGTAGCGGAATCTTTTACTTGAGGCTCGGTCCGTGTGACATCCAGCAGGAGGAGAGCGAGAGGTGGGCAACCTGCTCCGGTGTCAGCCAGTATGACGCTTGGGTTGGCCGGCTTCAGCGGCGCGATCCATCCGGGAGAGGAGGGAGATACCATTCGTCAGCTGATTCACTTCAGCCGGAGAGGAGAGCAGAGGCGCGCTTCCTGGACCACACCACCACGCACCGGCGATGGGGGCGTGGAGGATATGTGCTGAGGAAGGTGGTGGTGCTGGTCATTTTTATTTAGTTTCATATTAAAAGCCCACTTTGTTCAAAAACGAAATCCCCTTCCTCTCGCTTTCCCTTTTGCAATCGTTGTAATTCAAAAAGTCACTTAGTGGGAGTCATACCTACTGTGATTAATATCCCCGAGGAATCAGTGGAAACTGTAATGGTTGTCTACTGGATTAGTTGGCATTAGTCCAAAATGCTGGACTCTATTTCCTCTGTTAGTCTATTTTAGCAGGACTAAGCTCCCAGTCTCAGAATATTGTGCTCATTTTATTGTAGCCTTATAAAATAATGTTTTTCATGACAGGCAGCACTATCTTTAACCCTTTATGGTTTACTCATGGAAACACATGGAAATTCAAAATTTCACCCCTAGAGCATCTTACATGACTTTTTTTTTTTTTTTTACTTGTGTGCCTTTTTCCAATTGTATTTTAATTTTTATGGCAAATCTAGTTCAGTGAAATAACCATAATATGGTTCCTCAGCCCCTTTTAGGGTATACGTTTTTCCAAAAAGTGTGTATATACAAAACATAGAAAAACACATTAATTTAAAGTAACGTTTATTTAAGAGCATTTTCTTTTCATTCACAATGGAAATGTCCAAAACTGTAACAAACATATTAAAGCACAGCCCTGACCAGTCACAGGCAACTGCCTCGCAGTAACATGGTAACATGCTGTATCATGGTAACATGATATTTTCTTCAAAGATTTAAGTTCATTTCAGGTCACCTACTGAACTGAGCATGTGTATACACCTTAATACAGGCTGTTCTATTTTATGGCACAGCACTTGATAGGTTGACTTCCATAAAAGAGCCAAGCAGACAGCTGCAAAAGAAAAACAGGTTTTTGTCAATATCCAGCCAGAATTGAAGGAAAACAATAACACTGAAGTGTTGAGCTACTGAAAACAAAATACACTGACATGGGAATTGTAAATATATGACAAGAAGTTAAAAAACAACAACATAATAACTACTGATGGGACCAATTTTTCCTAAATAAATTACAAATACCCAATTACTAAATTAATTTAAAATAATAACACTAAGTAAAAATAAACACCATTATGTGCAATTTAAGTAGTTAAACTATAAGATCATCAGAAAAAAGATCCCACTGTACCCTTTCTAGTCTGAAAATGTTGAAAATTGGTTACATTTCTCATCCGATCACTGTATAGTGTTATAGAAATTAGAGGAAACATCCAAATATACCATTTACTGGTCTATATTTTAATAGTGTATTTTTGTTAGTAAATAACACAATTATGGCTCCTTAAATGTATCTGGTGGGTGCCTAAAAATGGACTATCACTGTTATGGTAGGTAAACAGGGCACACGATCAAATATGGTGCCACCATTTTTATGTTACAAATATCACTCATTTCTAGAAATCCAGCATTAACAACACCCATCTCAACATTTATAATAATTATTTAACTGTATAATGCATGGGTTTCATCAGTTTACCACAATTGGTTTCGATGCTATGACCACAATTGTGGTAGGTGTAAAAAACCCAGTTTCCCAAATTCTTGAAAAACTCCAGAGTTCAAAATGCTCCAGGCCACTGCTGATTGGTCAGATCCATTAACGTCCCTATCACATTGCCTGATCAATCCAAATTTCAATGTCTGTTTAAGTTCCTTGCCCATATTTTCTTGGATTAAATAAATAGCTCAGCCTTCATCTTACAAATAAAAGGCTAAATTTACTCCTATGACTCCATTTATTTTAATAATTATAACAGAATTATAATATAGTCTTTTTAATGATTCTCACCAAAAATGGTTGATATCCCGATGTCATCTTCCTGATGAAAACTGTGCCACTAGACCAAAAACTGAACCGTAGAGTGTAGAATAGAGGTAAATAAGGAGTTAAATGTATATTCTTTAAAACAATGACAATTAATATGTTTGGTACATTGTTGTGTACAGTGACTGCTGAAGACAGTCATCAACACGTCTCCTCCAAGTACACAGACTAACATAACCAGCCTGTTTAAAAAGCAAAACCACAAACAAACAAAACATGTACATTTTTTTTCATCTAAATTCTATTTCATTTGTGACACGATGAAACTAACATTGGACTCTCCGAATCTGTGATCCTGTGATGTCGGCATCAACTCGGGAATGCTCTTACATACGTGAGTCAGCTCAGAGGGACCTGTTAGCTCGTATGACGGACCTGAGAGAATGAGGTTGAGACAATAATGAGGTGCTGATTGTTTCTTTGCCTTATTCGTTCTATAAAGAAACTTCTTATAAAGATATGGTAAAAAGCCATTCTTGAACACAAACTTTCACTTAAAAGAAAGTCGAACACGGATGTTTAGGCAACGTTGAAGGTGTGACCATCGTGGTAACATCTGCAACCTCAAACGTACATTTTTAAACTGTTTTTCAACCACAGCTAGATGTTGAGAAAAGGCTGCCAGCCCACATTTATTAAGTGTTTTCTGGGTTGTAACTTCAGATTTTTCTTTCTTTTCTTCTTTTTTTAACATTAAGTTAGGTTAGTCTGTTTTAGTTAGTTTTGAAAGTTGCACGCTACCTAAAATTGTTTACAGTAAAACCTTTTCCTTATTTCCTAACGTGAAACGCGAATTGTTACGCCTTTATCCTAGTGTACCTTCCAATACAAGTATTTTTAGATAAATAAACGAACAGAGTCACCAGCAGGTTTGCAAAGTTTAACTTCTTTTCATCCTTTTTAAAAAAATCACCTTTAGGGTTGCATCAGGAAGGGCATCCAGTGTAAAACGCTACCAAATCAACAGGGGGATCTACCTTTGTGAGGGAAGAGAGCAGCAAAAAAGTAGCGTCTTTTTCTGTTTCTTATATCAGTTAATAGAGAGAAAAAAAACAGCAGAGAAATCAGTTCAAGTGATTATTTGTTGCTAACCCCATATAATAGATATCAGGTTGTGACTCAACAACAATTAGCCAAAACTGATTTACCTGCAATATCTTGATGTCCCTTTGTTCTGTACAGACTTGAACTGTTTTAGTCATTATAGGCATTTGCCATTCATCCTTTTTTATCATTAAATTCGTGTATAAGCTGGTGCTCAAGGTCAAGAAGATGCTCTCCTTGATCACTGTTAACATGCAGTGAATTCAATAAGACTACTTGTTTACTGAATTTTGCTGTAACTTTTGAAACCTGAAGTAACCACTCAAATTCTACTCCTCAACAATGTTCAAAGAAAATATGCAAAAACACAACAGAGCTTGGTGTTCAGACTAATTTGCGACGCACTTTGTACCTTGCCTTTTGGTTATTACCTGTCTCAGTATGAATAGCATTTCCATATTTTTCACCAGACAGTCCGCTAATAAGGAAATACAATTTGAGATTGCTAGTGTGCGAGCTCTGTGTTTTGTCATTATTAGGCGGCCCCGAATTGATGTTGTTTGATTTGCTGAATAATGCAACCAGAGAGGTGAGTGCCCTATTAAAGGATCAAATGAATAGTAGGAAACCAGACAGTAGAAAGCATGGCACCGCCGGCTGGAGCTTGTAAGTAGCAGATACAATGCTGCAGATTGGCAATCAAAAAGCACCGAAAATAAAAGCACAGAAACAAATTCTGATCCCTGCCAGAGCTTTAATCCTGATGTAGTGAGAGGCGTAGCTCAGGTTGTACAGCCGTAGCTTGTGAAATCCTTGGTATGAGACAGCAGATGCTTCAGGTGCAGTGATACGAGTGGCTGTCATTGCTTATGTTGTTTAAAATGTCTGTGTGTGGGGGGGGGTGGCTTATGTAACAGAGTTATATAAAGTATACAAAACTCTACATAAAGATCAAAGGCTTTTAATTCCTGGAGAGGTTTTTCCAGATTCTTCTGTCTAACACTTTGCATTATAACAAGAAAGCCACAGATTTCATTGTAAAAATGAGGACACAAACACTCCAGAGCAGCCTGTGTTTTTTCCGGTTTATCCCGGCACAGTTATCCTATTGCGAGTACTAATTTATTTATTTATTGTGTTTCACCAAAAATGAAATATCCCCTGCTGGTTGGAGGCCCTTTTTCAGTGCGGCATTGACGGCTGCCACTTTGAGAAGTGTCATCCTGTCAAGTGTCAGCTTTTAAGACCAGAGGTAAAACTCAGTTTCTGTTTTTCTTTTCTTGTTTTTTTTGTGTCGCTTTCTTCACATTCACAGGGGCACGCAGAACAGCAAGCTGCCACCCCTCCAACAAACAGCTTGACTTTGATAGTCTTCGTGTCTCTGTGGATGTGTCCTCAAATTTCAGACTTGTCAAAGTTGTTTTGTCTTCATAATCCTCTTTGTACAACATTGCGCTCTTCCATTCCCACTGCCTTGTCATCCTCTCTCTAAGAAAACAATGCTGACAGCAACAATTTCTTATTTATTGCACTAAATATTGTGCTCTGGTGACTGTCATTACCAAGGACTGTCCTAGTTTTGGGGGAAATAATTGCCTGCCGTGATACAAGACCAGCAATCATTCGGTCTCCGGTTGGTATCAGGTAGAGGGGCTGCCTCCACAGCGTGCAGGCTGCCACACAAATCAACATACGGCCCCGTCATACATGAACGGCTGCCAACGGGGGTCAGATGTGGCGAGACTCGCTCAGGAGCAGAGAGACCTTCACCAAGGTCAGTAACCAAAATCTGCTGAGCTGTGGAAAACAACTCCTTTCCAATATGGCAACTTATCAAATATTGACCTCATAATCATCACCATTTTTCATACACGTTTCGCATCACCTGTCTAATTCCCTTCATGTCTATGATGATTAATACGGGGGAAGACTGAGAAACCACAGCATCCATTAGAGCACCAAGCATTCCTAAAAAACCTCCCCGGAGCTGTTTATTCGGTCACTGCGGAGCTAAACGCAAATGTTTTTTATGGTGTGGTGAAATATTGAAACTGCCTTAAATGCTTACTTTGTCTCAGTGATACTTGGCAAGCACTCACAAGCACAAACAGCTTAATAATTAACACATTTCGAAAAAGATAAGTGATGGTGAATGAGAAAAAGAGGGGGAGAGCGAAGGAGAGAAATGCGTCTCTGTGCTTCGTTGTTTGCCAGGTAAGCATTTTTACACGTAGGCGGAGGCGAGAAAATAGAGATCACACAGGCAGAGTTATGGTAATGATCTGCTCCGGGTTCCTGTACTCGAGCTTTTTACAGCAACTCGTATCAGCCTGATATGTTAATAGGCACAATGGGATTTGGGTTTGATTAAATGTCAATGCCTGAAGGAGAAAAGCAAGAGTGGAGAGAGGGGGGAAAAGAAAAAAAAATGCCAATTTCTCAGAATAAGAGATGTGGCTTGTTCTGAGCTCAGCGGGTTCTTGCCCATGCAAGAAGGACATTGGTTAGTCTCACACTATAGGACAGCAAAGGTTGTGTTAGTCCCAGCGGATCAGGCCATGACATGTTTGTGATTTACTCCATAACAGCTAGAGCTAGAAGTGGTTAGAGGGCTTTTCTGTCCTTCAATAGAAGGTGAATCATGAGAGTGGGCAAGTCAAGAGGGTCCATTACTTGAGTCAAAGATAAGGGTATGAACAGAGTGTATAAGCTTCTTACGAGTTCTCCTCACAAATTAACCGAAAATAGCAGAGCCGAGGCTAAAATTTAATTTGCAGCACGATGTCTGCTTCTGCAAATTCGTTCGTAAGGTGATTTAGCAGATACACCTTTTGTTTTAAAGTCCTAACGATCGAAAATGAAATAAAGAGCGCATTTGCATCGGGGGCGATTTATAATTGTAAATGAGTGCATTAGCCCGACAATTAACTTTTGGGTGTAAACGCTGCCATTACACCAGTGGCCATTATGTTAATCAAAGAGGATGAACGAAAACACAAAGAGAAAACTGGTAGAGAAAAAAAGTTTGTGAAGAAGAAAAGATGCAGACAGGATGAGGAAAAAATGGGGAGGCAAGGCAAGGACACAGGGACAATAATTGAAAGGGAACAGATGACTCTCAAGGAAAGAAAGGCTATGCCTCATGTCGGTTTGACCCACTCTTTGTGTCTTAAATTGGGGTCCATCTTGTGTCATGGTGAGCCTGAACCCCGAGCTGGATCTCTGGAGAATAGCTGCGCTGCTGTGGCACTTCTCAGAGAAAATAACCAGAGGAGGCTGAATCCATACGTTGTCACACTCAGCCCCTTATAGAAGATTAAGGAGTAAAATAGGTGACTCAACTCAACCCACCCCCACCCACCCCCAAGAGTGATGACATGCCTGTTTGGTTTTCTTTTCTGATACTGCACACCTCATTTGGACAGCGGAAGCTGAATTTATCAACTCTCTAAGTGAAGGAGGGGCTGGTCTTGGATCATTCACCAGGTCCTTTATGTGGCCACCTCATTCATTTTAATGATCTTTTATATTAGGAGACTCTTGATGAATTAAAGCCGGTGTGCCTGGAATTAGATATCGGGTTTTCTGGAGTTGTTATTCTGATTAGTTTTTAATTAGTTGTCTTTAAACATCACCTTTTTTATGCATCACATTAATTTAAAAGTTATAGCGGCAACAACATGTTTTGTATTTGCAGCGCTTCATCTTGTGTGCCCTCTACTGTAAGGTCAAAGGTCAGAGTAAACTGGCACATACTAGGTCGCTAAAGGTCTTTAACTAAACAGGTGCCGGTGCAGGACAGATAAGAGCATGGCTTAGGGTGTTTAGATTGCCACCCTGCAGTTACTGGTCCTCAAGCTCTTTAAATACTGCGTAATTATACATTAATTAGTCCATGTGATGCTGAGTCTGTTTAACTGATCACAGCCTCATATACTTTAAAAAAAAGAGTAATGAGCAGGGACAGACAAGCGTGACTAATGTGTATGCCCTGTAGAGGGCAATATTGTCTGCAGTGCTAGGAGTACTTTGAAGGGGCCTTTTAAATGTCTTCATATTTCTTCTGTATGGTAATGAAAGCTGTCTTCTTGTGCTATAAATTCCTAAAGTGATGAATAATCAACATAAGCTGTGTTACAGATCGCTGCATGAAGTCAAAAATTAGTCTGTTATAGATCAAGGCATTTTCACATATGTTTTAAATCCTTTAAAAAAAAGTTTGTTACCTCAAATAGCAAAATGCAGGCTGCTTTGTCATTGCTTGTTATTTGTCATTGTGCACCTCATTTAATATGACGGTGGATCGGTGTTTAAGAGCAGATTCATGTATGTGTTTCCAAGTGCTGTTCGTTCTCTTCCAAGGCTCAGTTTAGAAACAGTTGTTGGTGACATGATCAGCAGCAGAGCATGAAATTTGGCTAAAACGTCGCCTCGAGCACCGCGGGTTATTGACTTCCGTATTTAATCTGACAGATTTAATATAAAACAGGTGATCCTTGTGCCTTTCTCAATGGCTGTGGCTTGTGGATCCTTCTTCGGGACTGGCAGAAGCACACGACTCCAGTGCTCACCATCCAGGTCAGAACAAAGCTACTCTTTTACCTCCACGGCCCGCATTACAGCGGCTCGTGTGTGAGGATGGAAAAAGAGTGGAAATCAAACCTCCTCCATAAATACATGAAAGGTCAGCGATGACGTCAGAGTCCAGGGACTGCCCAGTCCGTGATTTTGCGGCCCATCGTCGGTGCCCAATTCGCTGCGGCTCTTTATATTTTGCACTCGGTGCACCTTGACCATGATCCCAGTATAAACACAGTGCTACACTTCTGAAATAGAAATGTGTGTTTGCCCGCTGCTCATAAGTCTTTCTACTGTTCCATTTGTTGCAGGCGGCTACAAAAGGAATAATTTTTGCTGACTTGCACAAAAAAAATTGAAAATAAACTTTCTTTATTCTGTTTGAGGTAGTTTACTATGAACTGCATTGTTTTATGAGTTCTCTCAGTATTCACTTTCCATGCTCTGCTCTTCTTCCACTATCCCTGAGCCCTCTAGGCCTTGGCCCAAGACTCCTCCACTTCCTTTTTCTAGTATTATGACTGACTGCAAAGAAGTGTGTGTGCCCATCTGCTGTGCTTGGCCTGATTTTTTTTGGCCATGACCCTTAACTTTTCAGCATGTAGTTTTTCAGTCTGTTTCTTGCTCTATTGGAAGGTGTCTTATACTTTGTTCCAGCTCTGTCTCAACATTCGTATCTTTGCTTCACTTTGCAGACTTGTGTTTGCTTTACATGCAACGTGTGCCTCGGAGAGGCAGGGTTCTTTAATATTCAGTCTATTTCCTGTTGTTATCCATGGCTTTATGCATAAAAGTTGGCACATATCTCAGCTAAAGCACTGTTGTTATAGTTATAATTCATTCATTCTCAATTGAGCTGCATTTGGAGGATAAACAGGAAACCTCTGCCTGTTTAGCTGTTGATTTTAGAAATATTATATTCAAAAGTATGGCTGCTGTTAAACATTGATCCTTTGGCGAGAGAGAGATGCTGGACTGCTCAATTAAATAACAAAACCTACACTTTACAAATAAATATGTATTAATTTGTTGTTTCAAGAAGCTATTTTGATGCAGACTTGTCCTTATTTATGCTGAGGCGCACATCTACCAGCCGTGCAGTCTGGGAGGCAGCCAGCCCCTCCCGGTGAGGTACTGTAAGCCCAACTTTCCCAACTTTGGTCCTCAGTGCTTGTTTTAAAAAGACGTCTACATGTGGCCCACATCTGCATTCACAGCATAAAACTGTTTCACTTTATTTATACAGGAACAAATGTCACTGCTGGTGTTGTATGTGTGTAAATTGTTGACTATAAACCATCTGTGGGCAGTTATTTTTCCGCTCTTAGCGTTGAAGCATTTAAAATATAGCTGCAGTTTTGCCATGGAAGAAGTAAGATTCATTTATGTTAATCAGTGTTTACACACAGAGTACAAGTGAGAGGAAAACCAAAACCGAGCGTGCGGCAGCTACCATGTTAATATGTAGATGCACAGTATTGTGTTTAGCATAATGTGCAAAGAAAAAAGCAAAAAAAAAAAAAACTTTGCCAGATGTTCTTAACTAGCTTTACTGGCCTGAGTATACAAGGGCAAAATAATCTTTCTGCAGCACAAGAGCTCACATTTCTTAATTTTCTGTGAAACAAAGGAAGCTTTTCTTGCGGAAAGCCTCTTTTATTTGTGTTGGATTGGAAGACAGAGGGTGTATTTGATCTGTTAAAGCGCCCCGCAATTAACCTGGTACAACACATTGGCCGAGGCTCAGCTGTTGACATTGTGTAGCCGCTGCAGGTACAGCGCTCTCGAATGGCACTGTTTGGTTCTAGGATCCAATAAGCACCACTTAGGCTCATGTAACAGATACACATAGCCATTCACACAAAGTTAACCATTAGTTTGACACTGTTAAATCACACTGCCTGCAGCTCAGCGTGTCACACATTGCTCTCGCTTCTGCAAGGCATGGATAGAAGTAATGACCACAAGCGTGCAGGCAACCCGTTCTGTGTTTTTAAGGTGGATAAGCACATAAGCACGGGCAACAAGCCAAACAGAAGCTGTTGATGTTGAACCACGCACTTTCGGCCTCTTGATTGACACATTCAAAGTATCATTTTTGATATTTTGTTATTGCAGCACAACTCTCCAGCTTTAAGCACTGCGGCAGCATTTCGAATACATGCTGTATGATTTCAAACTTCACTCAAGTAGTCGGGTTTGTTGGTCACAGGAGAGGCGGCTGCTAATGAATGGTTGTTATAAATCAAATGTCTAAGATTTGTCAGAGGTTTGTTTTAAAAGCATCTAGGCCCAAAATAACTCAATAATTATATGACTCACCTTGCCACTCAGGAAAAGAGTATTTTTTTTCTCTGCCAAAGTACCCACTCCATCTTTGCAAAAAACTAATTCACAGTGTGGCTATGTACATGTAATATTTTTGGATCATAAGAGTAAAAAAAAAAAAGCCCACTCCCTGTCAAATGCTATGTTTTGTTTGTCTGCCAAAGTAAAGGCTTGACAAGAAGGAATCCAGTCATTACCACTGGCAACCATAACTTTTCACCTCGGTGCTGACGGCTTCCCTGACTGCATCACTGCTATCTGATTCCCATCCAACTATATTGGGCCAGACACTGTACATAAACAAACAGGTGAGTAAGTAAAAAAATACAATTAAACTCAAATGTACAGCACATGCACAAACACACACACACACACACATATCGCTGCCTGCCTGTCTATCCTCTCTCTTCCCCTCTCCTCGGGTATATGCGGTCTCTTTGACACAGTCTGCCAGTCTGCTGCCATGCAGCGCCACATTTAGCTCCGCAAGAAGTGCCAGACTGCAGCAGAGCAGAGCGGAGTGAGGGGGTTATTAATGGCCTTCCTTATTTTAAACGACAGTCTGAAAACACTGGTGGCACCATGCAGACCCTGCTAGCTGCAAGCTTGTCTTTCATCCCATCTGTCTTCACGGCACTCAGTCTCCTTGGTCCTAATGGGCCCATAGCTGTCGCTCTGTCAGTTTGCACCTAATGCATCCTCGGCTGTCTGGTGGGTCCAGTGGGCAGTCTCGGTGGGTTGCATGTGAAAGCACACAACAATCCATCACTTTCAACTAATGTGTTGCACCTCTTCTTTAATTATTTGAAGACACAGAGGATTTCTTTTAAATAAATAGGCTAACTGTCCAACAAAACCTTTCATGAAAGTTACATCTTCATAAAACTTACCCACAGTTGGGACTGCAGCGTCATCACATCATTAAGATGTTCAGACCGTTGTCTCAAACCTTCAGGTTATCTCTCCCCCATTTTCCCCCTCCCTTTCACCATCCTGCTCACCCTCTTACTTTTCATTCTTCCAAGCCTCTGAATGCCACCTATCACTCCATCCCACTGTGAATTTTGACACCTGTCTGATGTATGGCTCTCTTTTCTGCATCAGTCTCTCTACTGCCCCTTTAGCTGTGGAGCTCGGCCAATCAGGCAAGCGATCAAGATTAATCAAAACATGATGCGTTTATGTGTTAACACTGCAGCAAGCATCGATATAAATATGAATAGAGCAATGGTTTGTCAGAGTAAAGATAAATAATGCCATTATGTAAAACTCAGCACACAGTGGCTTATGTACAATCCATGTGTACACATCTATACATGGTATATACTGGCTGCTTAGATTTAAATGTGAGCAGATGTAGTATATGTTTCAGTGCTATTTTACTGTATTTGTTCTCTAGTTCTGGAGCAATTATATGGTCTAAATGAAATTACAAACATGAATCAGCCTCCTCTTAACGTTCTCACTGTTCACCAATTTTTGTGAGGGTCTGCCTGTATTTTTCTATTTGTACACTGACATTTTCTAATTTACACAGATATGTAATTATGAATCCTAAGATTCATAATTGAACATAAATCCATGTATACTGTGTCACATTGGTGGCTGTACATTAAGGCCATAAAATTTAGTATCACTTGTCTGGGGAGTAACAAAGACTGACGGCTTAATTCGAGACCTATTGCGGCCCTCCAGACATCATAACACTGCCAGACGTGGATATGGTGAAATCTATTATTGACTGGTCATTTTGTTCGACTGTTGCTCCCAAGTGAATGAGGAGTGATAGCTCCTCTCCCTGGTGGCAGACACTGAGGGGGTATTCCAAAACAAGTCTGAACAATTTCTAATTTTGCAAAAATATATTTTTATTTACAATTTTAGGGCAGTGGATCAAAAGTTTATTCCATATTATTTGGGTAATTTGGGTTGGGTGAACCTATTAATTATAAAAATTCCTATATGCAGTCACCAGGTATATACACCTGCTCATTAATGTAATGAATTAGCCCAATTCATTTATGCACGTAGACACGGTTAGGACGACCCAGTGAAGTTCAAATCAAGCATCAGAATGAAGAAAAGGGATTTCAGTGACTTTTAATGTGTCATGGTTGTTGGTGCATGATGGACTCAGATGTTGGTCTGAATGTTTAAGAAACTGCTGATCAGCTGGGATTTCCCCACACAAACATCTGTAGGATTTACAGAGAATGGTGACATAAATAATATCCAGAGAGTGGCAGCTCCTTAGGTGAAAATGCCTTGTTGATGTCAGAGGTCAGAGGTGAATGGGCAGATTGCTGAAGGAAGGAAACAGTAACTCAAATAATCACTTGTTACAACCAAGGTATGCAGAAGTGCACAAGTTGAACACAAGATGTGCTACAGCAGCAGAAGACCACACCGGGGGAGGGGGGGAAGAGTCTATTTGCTAAGAACAAGAAACTGAGGATACACTTTAAACAGGCTGTGATATTTGGATGGTAGGCTCTGAATTTGGTGTAAATAACATGAAAACATCCAGTTCATACTGGTGGTGTAATGGTGTGGGGGATTTTTCTCAACCAAATGAGAATCACTTAAACACAAGAGTCTACCTGAGTATTTTAGCTGACCGTTTCCAGCCCTTTGTGACCCATTTTCTCCTTCCAGCAGGATAACACACCATGGCACATCATCTCAAACTGGATTTTTGAACATGACATTGATTTCACGGTATTCAAATGGCATCCATCATAAGCAGATCTCAATCCACTAGAGCACCTTTGGGATGTTGGGAAACAGGAGATTTGCATCATGGATGCACAGATAAAACATTAGCAGCTGCTGTGTCATGCTATCATGTCAATATGGACCAAAAACTGAGGATTGTTTCCAACACCTTGTTGAGTGGAGCTAGTTTTGAAGGCAAATGGGGTTCAACTCAGGACAATCAATGTATAATGCAAGCAGCTTTTTAAATCAAGTTAACTTTAACAAACTTAAAATGGAAAAAGAAAGTGGCTAATAGAAATGTGTGGTCATTCTGTTGTTTTATTGCAAAATGAACTTTTCCTAACAATCCCAAGTTAGGAAAATCTAGACGCAAGGAAAACAGATGAGAATAGAGTTGCTTGCCCATTGTAACGACTACAGCTTAAAAGAAAGCATATTTTATACTGCACGACATACTGTATGAGATTTTTAAGACGTATTTTTGTTTCTCTGTATCAGTGTCAAAAACGATTACTAATTGGGCATCATTTTTCTTTGGAGCAACGACATCCGGTAAAATAAAATTCAAAATGAAAGGTGAATGGTGAACCCCGGAGAGATGAGCATACTTCCCGACCTGCAGGCAGTTTGAACTAAACCACATTTTCTGGAAAATTACAAAGAAACTTATCGAACAGGTGATCACAGCAACAATACTTAAAACATATAGCAGCATCCTTTACAAGTTATAATGATATAGTGTCTAACCATACAAAAATAAATGAATAACAAATTTCCCCAATCCAAAAGTACAAAATGTAGCAAAAGCACCAATAAATGTGCCAGACTTAATATAAAAGTGATATTATCTCTGAAGTGCCATTATAAGGTCATATAATACATTTCTATAATTAATATTCATACACAGATATTTGCTACAAAGGCAATACAAATGTAATACTATATTAACAAATTTGTACAAAGTAATCAGCAATATTTACAGTTTTTAACATTTCCTGCTAAAGCTGACAAAAACTCATGGTTCTCATTGCGTGCATGTCAAGTTTCTTTTTTGTTGCTGGGCTTCCGTTGCCATAGTGACAACCTCTAACCCGTGTAGTGTAGCAAAGCCAGAAACATTTCAGTCATTGAGTTTGACAACATGGCTTGATTACCACCTTTTCAACAGCACAAGTGCGATTTTCTGTTTGGTGAAGCTGCCCTCTGGGGCTCTCAAATCACAGCGAACACCCGGAACGCCTTCCCTCCGGGAGGGTTTTGAAGGCTGCAGGGAAGGAGAACAACAAGAGGGAGAGTGAGTCTGGGTGCTGCATGTGTCAGATACAGAACATGTCCCAGCCTACATGACAGACACACACAAACAGATCGACTGGTTTTGTGGAGAAATGTCCGTGGCGGTGTGCTGTCTGACGTTCTGATGACAGACAGCACACAAACAGATGGAGGCTGAAGTTCAGTGAAAAAAAAACAGGTAAACCACCCATTAATACACAAACACGAGGAACTTCATGTGGTCACCCAGCAAAGACAGACATGTTGTAAAGGTAAGGGACACAGATAAGTGATGGGCAGACGTCAGGTATCTTAGCAGAGTGACAAAGATAAATTAAGTGGCGACAGGCATGGTAAGAGCAAGGAGATGAAAAGGAGGAGGAAAGGGCTTTGAATGAATGAGGCTGTGAATGCAAGTCTCCCCTCTACATAGGTCATGGGAAGTGTAGAGATTCTGCAGACCACAGTAGGTGCAATTTAATTTCTCTTAAAAACTGGAACAGACTACACTGTATCTAGGTCACTTTGAAGAGTGGCTGGTATGAACCTGTGGCCTTAATATTGTTGCAATGTGGTGCAGCATAAATTCAACACAAGCTTTCACCTTATTAGCATAGCAATACCTTAGCTTGCAGGAGAATTTAATAACAGCAATCTCTAATTTTATATCAGAGACACTTTGAGTCTTCAGACTCAAAGATCACATCTGCTGATTCTTCTACATTCAGAAGACAGCGTTACACAGCACAGATTTGAATTTGTTTGAGTACTTTATAGGCCACTTTAAGCTTCTTAACATTCCAACAGCCACCGTAAAAACCAGTGATATCTCTTGTTTCCTACTCTGTGTTAGCACATGGCACCAAACAAGGTAATCTACTCTCAACCCTCTTCGTCGGATTAGACAAATGAAAAATGTTGGGGCGGTATAAGCAGATGTACACCCCTATGTCGACGATGAAGTGCTCTATTTGCAAACTAGCTGAGGCGTTTCATCTTATGTATATTGCTGTCCTTGGCTGTGGCATTGTTAAAGCTGGAGCGAGAAGCCGTTACATATACATGACCAGCTGTTACATCCGAGCACTCGCCAAGTGGGTTCACACAGTGCTGATTAAACCATGTAAATGGATGTGTATTTTCCAGTATACCAGAGTTTTGAATCTGGCATCTGTGGTGACATTCCCATGCTGGCACTCCAGTAGAGATGAATTTTGTATTATCAAAAAAAATAACCAGTTTGCCAAAACTAAAGAAGGGAGAAACCACAGAGCAGGATAGAAAAGAATATATCAGCTCAGTGTGGTAGAAACACCCAAAGAAAAGGAAAGTTTCTGGTGCTCTAGACAGAAAAGGAACTCGTTCAGAGAAAGAATTAGTGTCTAAAAAAGATGTTTATAATAAGTTATTAACTATTGTCAGCTGTGTTTATGTAATTATTCTTGCTGCCAGAAGGGGGAGACAAAAACAACAGAGACGCTAGATGTTCTTTATATGCTAAAAATTGGTCATTTCAGCTTCTTACTATTGCTGGTTGCTAATGCGGATGTAAGCATTAGCAACCAGCATTGTGGGTGAGTAAAAGATTACAAACAGGCCATTCCAGCCCATTGTTAGCTGACTGCCAAGCAATGTGACGGCATTATAACATATCACACCTAATTTAACTTTTATGGATATAAATGATGTTTTTGTTCTGAAATTAAAATGACACAATGTTTTTACAAGATGTTATAGTTGCATAATTGCTGAAACAGATTATTTTAATTAATTGCTAGGCAACATGATGATGTCATAATATTTGATATAGGTAAGAACTTTCAGAGGACTAAGATAAACCTGTGTGCAAAGTTTGGTCGCTCAACTCCTGTTGGTCCAAGAGGAGTTGAGAGACAAAGAAACAAACACAGACAGAAATTTCTGTGCAGATATTTGTTGTCTGTGCTACATATATTTCATCTTTTTAGCTTTTGTAATGCTGGCTACTTTTCAGCTGTATTATATTTAATAAATATTCAGCAACACAGCAACTTCAAATGCAGCAAGTCAGCTTGTCGGTGATGACGACTTCTCTTTCTATACCATGTAGCAAATTAGAGCAATCGAACGCCATTTCACAGATTCATTTAGATTACAAGTGACCGTACAAGTAACCAGATCCGTTTCTACCAAATAAATGAGATGTTTTACACATAAATCCTTCATAAATCCTTGCAGCTTCTTTCCTCAACCTGATTTGCATTAATTCATCCACTTTCCTGTTAGAACCAAGCAAGAAAATTGTCTAAAATCTGATTCAGTATTGACCCCCTTTGAGATAAATGGTAACAAGACCCTGTTTCCTCGGTTACACGCATTAACTTTTTATTTCTGTCCTTTTTTATTTTTCTGTTTAACTATATTAAGCTTTAAATCCTTGTATATTGGTCGTCCTTTTTGACCTACTACCAGAAAGCAAACCACGTCTAGAACTACACGAAGATGCACTCCTCTTGTGTACACTAATTGCCAAGCAATTCATTATTTTAAACTACAAGAATGCAAATGACTCTACCACGTGCACTGCATACAGGATGTAACTGCCTGCATCTTGAAATGATTAGGTCCAGAAGGAGAGGAGAGTAGATACCTGAGAGGCATTGATTTCTTACTGCTCCACTCTGGGTGCAAGTGCATTAACCGCTTCACTTTCCTGTCATGTATTAAGGCTGAATGCTGACACAGGACCAGCAAACCCCCCCCAAACAATATATCTATATTGGTATTATAAAACAGAGATAGGATACTGTTATGCATTATTTATTTTGTCCTTCTTTTATTGTGTATATAACTATTTTCCATCTATCTATCTATACACATATATATTTATTTATTTTATTATTTATTTTCCCCTCTTATAAGATTGTGAGGTTAGTCATCCAATACCTCTCTGAGGAAATGCCATTCTGGTACGAGGCGATGTAGTGTTTTCGCTTGTCCACTGGCATCACATCGATATAACCACCCACATCGTTCCTGATGACTCCAGCGTGGACGGCCGCTCGACATATACTGGACTTCTACAGGAGCATGCAAGAGGAAGGAAAACATGTCAGAAATGTTCATTCATTTCTGTCTCTAAAATGCTGACAGCCCCAAAGTAGTGTGAATTAGTGTCTGACAAGTTCAGCTTCAAAAACAGGGACTTACATCAGAGTATATTCTGGTACCGATCACTCTGGATATGTGAGGATTCTCTTCTACACAGTTTCTCGGGCAGTATAACCTAAGACGAATGATGAACAGACATGATGCTAGGCAGCTCTGATAACCAGAGAGAGTGTGCGATACAGGGAGGTGCATACCTTGGACAGTGTTTTACAGGCCTTTCGTATGGACACAGTTGTGCAACTGTGGTTTCACATGTGATGGCTTTGACTGTAAGAAGGAAACACAGCGGGTGTCGGCAAAGCCCATAATGAGAAGCTGGAAACAAATGACAACATATCTACATGCACAGCATGACAGACTAACCTGTCACTCTGGAGACTGTGAAGGAGTTAGCACTTTGATATTTTCTGTCAAGGGGAAAATGAATACAGCAACATTAGATGTTATTATTTCTATTCACTTTCATTATATTTAACTATCAGTTGTCATTGGTGTAAATTTATTGCCGTCTCACCCAAGTGACTGGACGCCATTCTTGTAGGATTTGATAAAAAAGTCCTTTCTTCCTTGCCTTGTTACATCCATCCATCCTCCATCATTATCTATGACACCAGCATGTAGACCAGCTCTGCACACACTGGATTGCTGCAATAAAAGAGATAAAAAGAGACACCATTTATAATGTATTTAGCAAGAAATGTGGATAAATAAGCACTAAGACGTATCCTCAAAGTACAAAACATCTTTTTCCCCAAAGCTTCATCTTGCACACCTCGTGAAAAAACACTGAAGCGTTCAAATCTTTTTTAATCTTCCCTCAGAGTACACTAGCTACATGTGCACTCACCATTTCATAGTACACTGTGCCAACTACTTTTCCTGTAGCATCTAGGCATCCAGCTGGGCACTCGTATCTGTGTGTCAATGCAAAAATAACCATGTGAATATGTGAACTGTACATTCTGCACCGCACCCTATTAATGCTTCGCCTTCACTGTACCTATTGCATGTTGTTCCTTTGCACTGATCCCGAAGCTTAGTGTCACAGGTCACTAGCTGGGCTGTAACACATAAACACAGAGGTCTTTGAGTTCTCCTGCAGCATGTGTGAACTAGCGGCTCTGATGCAGATGACTAGTTCCTAAAAGACTCAAGTGGAGACGCTTCAAGAATAAAAGACAAGAATTCAGGTTCAGGGCGGTCAGCAAAACTAGAGGATGTGTCTCATCTTACAAGCACAGGCCTTAATGTGCTGCAGAGAGGAAGCCATTTAAAAACCACAGCGAGCCGCTCTCACCCCTCAACACTTCTCAGCAAGCCAAAAACAAACACACACTCAGGGGCTCATGCTAAAATAGACCTCCCCTCTCTGCTCCAAAGAGTGACTTGCAATATTGAGTAGACTCCAGAAAGTGCCAGGGTTAATCATGGAGATGACAGATAAGGACTATACAGCATCAAAGCAATTTAAGATAAATTGCAAGAAAAATATTTAAGGTCAAAGTCTACTTCTTGCACTTATTATTCAGTATCGCTAGCTCAATGCTGAGCAAGCAGCTACAGGTTTCCTTTTTCTTTTGCAGCACATATTGTCCTCCACTTCCACTCTCTGCACCTCCCAGACCTAAAACCATATTGTACACCCCCCATTTCGAGAGGAAACCTGATCCAAAATAAACAGTCAAATGGCAGCTTACACATCTGCTGTGTGTTGACCATTTCATTCTTCTGCAGGTCCTCTGCGGGGGGCTGCGTAGGGGCTGGAGCGGGGAAACTGGGAGGCTCAGGTCTGGAGGCCCGAGCCCGGGGATTTGTGGTACGGGGGACCTCTGGTTCAATAAAGTTGTTCTCTTCAGTTTCCTCTTGCAGTGGATATGAATTGTCATCTTGCCCTTAAATAAAACAGAAATCAAGGCATGATAATGAGTTATTTGCACCGACTTCTGTCTCCCTCTCTCTATGTGTGGCTTTTTCTTACCTTTGTAGCAGAGGTTGTCTTTGCATCCTCCTCCATAGCTGGGGGGACAAGAAGAGCACGGGGTCCCATGTTTGTAAGGTGCATGGCCCCACCAGTTTCCCCTGTGCACATGAAACATCAAACAAAAACTACTGAACACAGACAAACCAGGACTGCTTTAACTACAAGTGATCGCTGTGATGTCACATCAAAACGGCCTGACACTATAATTAACTCTTCACAGTGCTGGTACACAACATATCTGCTTACTTCGGTGAATAGTTGCAGACAAGATAGACGGCTTTGGCCCAGATCTGCCCCCACACGTTCATGTTGTAACACAAGTTGATTGCACAGCCAATTCGACTGCTGGTAGCCCAGACAAGCTACAAAAGAAGGACAATACGGAGAAGCAGAAACAGATGACTTAAATGTTCTCATTGCACCTTTGTAAGGTTTCCAGAAGTCATGATCCATAGCTACCTGTGTGTAATGTGTGCAAACTGGGCCAGAGCACCTGAAGGGACAGTAGGGATTACACTCTTGAGGGTAAGGGAAGGAGTAGTCTTTCACTTCATCATACCAAGCCTGAACATGGGACGTGGGTGGACGATACCTGGAGAGATCAGTAAGCACATCTATGATTATAATGTTCCAAGCAACATATCTTGTGTCTTATGAGTCCTTTGGTGTAGATGTTGGCATTAAGCTCTTCACTGCTCACTACAACTGTCTTTTTAAGTCTTGTAATATACTGTATAAGCTCTCAGTGCTCGGATATTCAGTTATGTTAAAATGCATATGTATATGTATATGGTAAATATGGCCGAGCATTAGATAAGCAGTGCTTGATTTGTTTTGACACAAGAACTCTGAGGCAAGCACACTTAATAAACCCATGTAGTGCCACCTATAGTTATCATCCACTGGCAAACAGAGTGCTCTAACTGAAAATCAACATTTGTGCTCAGTAACCAAGGACACTGATCTGGCACCAGGTGTTGCCAGTTAATCTGATTAGAATTAAGCAGACATCTCGACTGTGGAGTGATATGATTAGATGCAGAACAAGCGTCTCTTGTGTGAAGCAGCGCTGTTTTCTGGAGCTCTGCAGGAGACTGAGTGAAATAAAGGAGCAAAGAAATCTGTGTTAAGTCGGAGTCCACTCGCATATATGCCACAGTGTGTGTTTGACGTCTCATTCGCAGCAGGTAAATGCCAGTCATGGGTAACATATTGTACACTCACCGGCCACCTTATTACTTGCGAATGTTCAAGTGCTTGTTAATGCAAATGTCTTATCTGCCAATCAGAATAGAGAAACAGGGTGATTTAAGAGACTTTGGACGTGGCATGGTTTTCCGTGACAGGCTGCTTGGAATATTTCAGAAATTGCTGATCTACTGGAATTTTCCAACACAACCCTATCTCTAGGGTTTGCAAAGAAAGGTCCAAAAACCAGAAAATATCCAGTGAGCAGCAGTTCTCTGTTCAAAAATGCCTGTTTGATGCCAGAGGTCAGAAGAGAGCAGCCAGGATGCTTTGAGCTGACAGGAATGCAACAGTAACTCAAATAACCACCTGTTACCAACAACGTAGGCAGAGCAGCATCTCTGAACGCACAGCACATCAAAACCTTGAAGCAGATGGGCTACAACAGTAGAGGACCACACTGGGTGCCACCCCTGTCAGCTAAGAACAGGAAACAGAGGCTACAATTCACACAGGCTCGCCAACATTGGACAATAGAAGAAAAACTTTGTCTGACCTGATAAGTCTTGATTTCTGCTGTGTCTGGTGTTAAATGGTGGTGTAAATAACACAAAAGCATAGAGCATAGGTGGTGTAATGTTGCGTTGATATTTTCCTTGGACACTTCGAGCCCTTTAGTATCAACTGAACGTTGTTTAAATGTCAGCCTGCCCGAGTACTGTTGCTGACCATCCGAGTGACTTCATTGTATCCAAACAGCCTCGATCGTCACCAGATTTTTATACTACAGCTTACTTGGTCACTTAAAGTAGAACAGAGCACTTTGAAAAGCTTTTGAAGTGTCCAAATTTATTTAATTTTAGTGTTTGATAGCATAAACTGTCTGTAATAACAGATTATTTACCTTCCCCAGTGTGCCCCCAGATTCTGTCCAATCTGCGGAAGCAAGCCGGCGGGACCGTGCTCCCACAGACACGTCTCTGCCCACTCCTCTGCAGTACGTTCCAACTCTGTGTCCCACACCTGCACGAGGCGAGATGGAGAAATGAGTTTCCTGGATTATAAAAGTAACAAAATGGTGATAAAATGCATATAAACCAGTTCAATGTGTTATAGGGTAAAGGAGCTTAGAGAAACACTGCTCTGTGGTCATTTCAACCTATGATGATAAGGAAGAGAAACTAGGAGCTGCTGCTGCTGCAGTAAAGCTTTTTGCCTTTCTTTCTTCGACTCAGCTGACTTTTCTTGGAAGTTGGAAGTTTTGGAAGTCGTGGAAGTTTAAAAAAAAAAAAAAAAGGGGGGGGGGTTAGTAATAACTTCCATATGTCTCTAGTGAGATGACTGGGTACATGCTTTTGTTTCACTTTCCCTCTGTGAGTTGCCCTCTCAGTCAAGTTTAGCTCTGGTTGGATACTAAGGGATCGTATTCCCATTCTGGGGTTTTCTGGGAATGCAAAGAGTGTCCTTCCTCCCTGCTGACCTATATTCTACTATAAAAATGCTAGAAAAACACCAACTGTACTTCCTCTGAAGGACAGCGTGTGTTCGTTTACTCCCAGTTCCAGTGTGGGATGACTTGTATAACAGGTTTCTGCCAGAAAGTCTATTAGCTGATGTGCGTTAGTGGGTGTGAGCGCATGTATTAGTAGTATATGGGTGAAGGTGTCAGAAATATTTGCATTTCACACGTTGGGGCCTGGAATTCAGCTTACCTTCACTGAAATCTCATCCACTAACCATACTAAAATAACCCCCCTCAACTTCCACCAACCACCTCCGCTGTCCGTCCCTCTAGAAACAACTGCCCCGCACACCTACTTAGCAACAGGATGTCTGGCAGTGCTGCAAATTAACTCTTAACTCCGAGCAGTTTCTTCAGCTGTTTCTTCCTGTTAAACGCATTTGTTAAAAATCAGCGATGCCAACGTGATACTGCAGAGCGGAATGTCAGTTTTTAAAACAGAGCCTTGTGGGAAGGTTACATAACTGAACAAACACATAAAAATTCATCGTCAATAGAAGGATGCAGAGTTACAGCAACCTCTCCTGCGGTTGCCTGTGGTCGTTCTTGTACAATAAGGTCAGATGTTGAGTGACAGACGCGGGGCTAAAACAGGAATGAGAATTTGTTTACCTGAAACCCTATCTGCGCTCAGACGTGACCTCTGCTTGCAGTGAGCCGCAAATAAATGTCGGTGTTGCCTTATCTGTTGCGTATCCCTTTTTTTGGCAGGATAATGGAGACCAGTCAACTCTAGTTTGATTTATATCTGCATATTTTCCCTTTGATTCTTCTCAAAGAATGACATCCTTGTGCAAAAAAAAAAAAAAAAAGACTGATAAGCAGTGAAATACAGTATGCAGTGCTAAATTGGTGGTTCTGTGTCTTAAAACATTTTACTGTGACCGCAACTACAATAGGCTTCAAGCCTGAAAAAGAACCCAAAATTCTGGCTGCAGCTTCTCGGAGCTCTTGGAGATTACAGTTTGTATCACAAAGACGTGATGTGCGATGATCTCGAGGCACGTCTTAAATAATGATAAAATAAGCGGCACCGTCCAGCTGAGAAACTCATTCCACTGTCCAGAAAAGTTGCAGTGAAAGCAGGTTGAGAAAGTGTTGACCGAGACACATATTTTTCAGCTGTTGAGTCTGTACAGAGTACAGCTGGCTTGTCAAGCTGCTGCTGTTTGCACAGTTCGCCCAGCAGGGGAGGCCTTGTAACCGCGAACCACCCCGCCCACCACCCACTTCGACCACAGTTCCGCGGGGCCGTAAAGAAAAACACCTCCTCTGCTTGAGTCTTTCAGCGCCGTACACACTGCATTGTTTATTTCGCTTAACACTTCATTTGTGGCAGTTTTTTTTTTTTCTGATTCTATTCCAAAGGCCCAGAGGGCTACTTCCTTTGCAAGTGTGAGTTTCCTGCTCATAATCAATGGTGCATGCTGAATAATACTGAAAAGCAGGGAACAGACATGGGAATTGGGAAACCAAAGCTGGGGAAAAAGAAAACAGAAGGCGTGATATGATTTGGTGAGAACAATGGGATGCAAATGGGTAACTTAATTTACAGCAATACAAATCTTAACGGTATAGCAACAATAGTCAACAACAAGGGAAAAATAATAAGACAAATTAAAGGAAAGATGTGTATCCTCAGTTTGTGTAAATGTGTCTCTGCTCATTTTTATACCCATGCCGTTCTTTATTCTATCACACATTACTGAGTCGTCATTGGAGTCAATGGTCCGAAAAGTTTTATGATGACATTCCCCGAAATATTTATGAAAAGTGCAATTGCAACCCATTCATAGTGAGCATTTGCAGGAAGAGCAATGTTTATAATCTTGGCATTATATTAAGCAAGTGTACTGAGAGCTTTGGACTCCCACAGCAATATATGCAGCTTGAGATGGCGTGCAATTATTCATGCAGTGCATTCTAGCTCCCACCAGCTCATATCAAAGTTCCCGGGGCTGACCACTGTTTGAATGTTGTCGCCGAGCAAACACCATTATCTCCCTATTATTGTGCTGTAACAGGGGGCATGGTTTGAGCAACAATGCAAAGCAAATCATTGCTGGGTGAGAAAATCGCATTTGCAAAATTGCAGAAGGAGTTACGCAGCCAGTGTTTTGCAGATGAACCGAATGACAGGAAGCCGTTTCAACAGACGGAATTGCGAGCTGGCCAAACCGTAGCTCGAAACGCATGACAGGCGTTGGAGGAGGCAGTGAAGGATGGCTTTCAGAGGTTCTACAGACTTTTAAAAAAAAAAGGCTGATGAGTCAGGACTGGATGGAAGGCCAAAGTGTTTTAAGTCAGCGTAGGGGAATGTTGGCCTCAGTTCATGGCATTGTCTAGAGGATAAAAGAGCACTTGGATGACCTCCGTAAATCACCCCCCC
>NW_005187408.1:3607816-3646828 GCF_000239375.1 Pundamilia nyererei
TCCAACCTCTCAATTATACAATTACACAGTCCAGCAACTGCCCCCAGCAGGAACTGTTTATTTGCCTTTACCACAGAATAATACTGCCTTTTGTTCCATAGCTCTTTAAGCGTGGATGAAAAGATGATAAAATCTCATTACTTTCTGCACATTGCATTGATTTTTACCCTTTTAACTATTGCAGGCAATGCGCTGTAGTGGTCAAGCTGCGCCTACACACGTAGTGCTTGTGGAAAAGTTTCAGATTTGTGGATTGCTAAGTTTCAGAAGGTGTGCTATCCCCCGTGTGTGTTTAGTGAGGGGAGTGGGGGCAGGGGCAGCTGGTAAATCGAGCCCCGGTGCCATGCTCAGATTCTAATTGCACTGTGAAAAGTGATCTGGCACTGTACATACACGTGATGGCCAAAGGATAAAGTCAAACAAATCTCTTACCATGAGTAAAAGAAAACAACAGAGAAAAAAAAACATTGGAGAAATGTGATCATTGGCAAGGTGGTGAACATTCTTCGCTTCTGGCAAAAATGACCAAAGTCACGTGGGTACAAAGTTAAGCGTGTGTGTGTCTCTTTGTGTTTGGGCTCATGTGTGAGGGTGCTTAGATGCTGGCATGCTGCAAGTGTGAGCCAAGTGGGACAAACGCCAGGCAGTCTGGTGACTGGGTCATTTCACTAAGCTATATGGGCCACAAATGTGCGAGAGTTCAGAAAAGGGTCAAAACATGCGCTAACTGCATGAACTACGAATCACCGAAGACGCACAGACAACACCTCCACCTACCATGTACTCCATGTTGGAAGCAGGAGGGTAAACTTGGCCTCTGAGCTTGTTGTGAAGGTCCAGGATGAGCTGAGCGTCGCTATCAGTAATGGCCCTCTTCCCCCTCTGTTTGGCCTCCCACCAGTCGCCGTCCTCGTCCAGATACTTGTCCAAAATCTGCTCCCAGCCTGTGGAGTTTGGAAGCATCACCATGGATGTTGTCGTCTGGAGCAGCAGGAGCAAGGACACGCCTCTCAGCCGGTGCAGGGACCCAAGCCTCATCCTTGGACACGCTGGTGATAACGATAAACTCGAGCAGGATGGATAGGGTTGAAAAATGTTTTTGTGCCAGCACAGACACACTTTGTCTACAATGTCAGCTGACAAGGACCCTGAAGGAGAGAGAGGGGGAGAGAAAGAAATGATAATTGGAAGCTTTGCAGTTGGAGTCCTGTATCAAATTTGCTGAATAACTTGGGTCAATATTGAACTTGGTGAGGACAGTGTGTTGGCTTGCAGGCACTTAGTCTGGTGCGCTGCCACAGGTAAGCTAATGGGGTTCAGTGAGGGTAAGCTGGCAGGCTGGGAATGACTAGTTTGGATTAAGCCTGGATTAAAGAAATCAATTTTTACAACTTTCCCCCTAAATCCAAACAATAAAAGGAAAGCTTTAGAAGGAAAGAACACAGCATTACAAATCACAGTAAACAGCACAGCTGCAATGAATGCAGTTAAGGGTACAGGACGGTGAATAATGTAGATTTGCTTTTACCAAGCCTGTATAAACACAGGCTCTCACTGAAAGTGTGTGTGCAAGCAAGGATGCTGACAGAAGCTGATATAACGAGCCAATATCTAATGGAAAATGTGAACAGTAATGCATATTAAAACAGAAATGGAGTGGTGGGATTTAGTGCAGACTTTGGAAATAATTTACCTTTAATGAATTGGAATGAAGCCCACTCCTTGAGGTTGTGACAGAGATCTGGCGATGAAACTTGTGTAGCAAGAAGAAGGGAAAAAAAATCCGCCTTCAGTTTGTGTTGCAGAGCTCAGGTGGAGCGGTGTGATGATTATCGCTGGCTGCCATAGCTCTTAAATCAAAGATGTGATCTGGTAGCTTCATTCGGTTTTCATCAGTTTGGGGGGGAAAAGAGAAGAAGTAGAAAAAGAAGGTCGGTCTTTCTTCTTTCAGGATTTTTGCACCAAAGCCGCCAAAGCATCACTTATCCACATTTTATCCTAAACTTGGCTGGGCTTCCAGAGAGCCGCCCCTGACCACGCCTCTCCTAACTTTGGAAACAGCCCACACCGCTTCATGGCGAGACCTCTGTGCGCTTCCGGGGCAGTGCGTGCATATTTCTTTCCAGTGATGCGGGCAGAAAGTAAACCTTATACTGTGAGACTCTAAAACGCACAAAAAAATCAGATAAACGTTTTGTTTATATTTATTGATTTTGACAATGAGTTTATAATGATCATGACGTCATTTAGTAGTTATACCACCTGATCGTTGATTGGCTCATCATTAGCGTTTTGCGATTTCAGCCTGGAAAGTGATTTTGTTCAAAACCGCATTAACTTAAATCAGATCTACCTCATCTTTGGGTCTCATTTTCCCAGGTCTGGCTGTTCACAGGTGGCTCTCTGTCTTCTTCTTCTTCTTTTTTTTTCTTTTTCTGAGGTGGGGGGGTTTGTAACTAGAAAACCAAGCCAAGCCGTGAACTTGTCGTCACTGTTTCCCCGCTCTCTCCTGCAACACAGACTGAATTCCATAATGGAAACAGGCACGTTTTGTCTTTTGTCATCTGGTCATTTTTTACTGGTAGCTATGGCACATGTGGAAACAGTAGACCTGGGTGTGTTTACCCCCCCCTCTACCCGGACAGGCTTACTTTTCCACCAGGGGAGGCACAATGTTCTTGTGTTTTACAATAAACTGCAGGCCGGCCAAGACAAGCATGTGCAGCAGTTTTTCCCCTGCTCTCCTCCCCCCAACACTAAGCAAATCCCCTTGTTTCTATGACTCCTTGATGTTTTTAGCACTTACACATCAGGTGTATCAAGCACTACACAGAAAACTCAGCTATGTGTGGATGCCTATGAATTTGAAGTTGTAAGATTTATAATCTGTGCCAAATTTCACAACTGATGTATTATAAACAAATGTAACGCTGGGCAGGATACACGTTTGTGTATTAATAAGGTGTGGCATTGCACTCAAAGCTATAAACAGAGTCTGGCTTTCAAGAAACAACTTGTCAGTGGACTAAAGTATCATTTTAATGAAACTATGAAGTTATGAAACCCACAATTAGCTTAAAAGAGTTATAAGTGCAGTTTATCTTTGCATAGAAATGGGCCTGTGGCTGGTGTATTATTATTATTATTGTTATTATCATTATTATTATTATTGTATTGTTAATGTGTAAGGAGTAGCTTTTCAGAGGTACAGCTCATGATTTTACCTTTAAACTTTGAAATACATTTTTTTTTATGGAAACTGCAACAGAAGCATCTTGTAGTCATGCTGTGAAACAAGCCAAGCTGACTGTGCACGTCTGGTTCAATCCTAAAAAATGCATTTTGTTAGCTGTCAGATAAATAGTGCAATAGAAACAAAACAAATAAATGTGTGCTTGAGTTCCTTTACTTTCTTCCACCGCAGCCCCCAGCTGATGAACTATCAGTGGGAACTGAGAACAAGACGTATATAAAAGCCTTTCTTCCAGGCTGCCTCTGCTTGTCTAACCTACTTCATTAAATGTGATACAGAGCTCACTTTGGTGACTCAATCTGAACTTCCATAAACCTGGGATTCACCGTCTGCTTCCCGGGTCAGTTGCGAGGGGTCCTCGACCACGGCTCCAGCGTCCAGCCACCTCTCCGCTGTCAGACCCAACAGGACTTTCCCAAGTCCTCATCACAGCAGCTGAAATAGCAATGTTCTTCCTCACCGCTCCCAGGAGGGATTGCAACTCTGAAAACACTCATTCATCTGCAGCAGAATAAAATGCTGCACTACATTTAGATAAAACATGTGCCTTGAAGGAAGAAAGCTCAGTGGGTGTGTGTTTGTCTCTGTTTAACAGGAGGAGAGTGAGAGGTAAGGCGGCAAAGTGGTGGCGTCGTCCGTTTGTCCGTGCATCCGTGCGCGCGTGTGTGTGTGTGTGTGTCTTGGCACAGATGCCTTCACAACTTAAATATGAGCCGATTCATAAAACATACAATTATTTTAAAGACTCAAAATAAGTTTTATGGGCCGAGGGTGTGAAAGGACCTAAATCACATGAAAGTTGCAGCTGAATTACACAAAGTCTGACTGTGAAAGGATGCCTCTGACCTCGAGTTTGAACAGTAAACTGTGTGGATAAAGGAAATATTTACCAACTGTTCAGGGATTTCTATGATTTATAGTGTGGTAATTTAGGTCAGGCCATCTGTAACACGCAAGTCACTCTCTGATTAATGTTATTACAATGCCTGCCAGTAAATATACACTATTTGTGCCAGCAGTAGAGCAATATAAATGATTTCATGCCTAGGCGTCTTGTGTTAGCAGCCTTTCTTTCTTTTTTTATTTTCTTTCTTCTTGCATCTGCTATCTTGTACCTGTTACTGGGTTGTTTTTCTTATGATTTCATATTTTTCCCCTGTTTTTGTTACCTCTGCTTTCTCTACCTGAAGTTTCTGCCTGCCTTTGTTTTCACACCAAAACATTCACTTTCTCCACTCCTATGCTTGCTCCTCTCTCTCCTCGCACTTTCTGTCTTACCCACACAGCCATTGTGAAGCCATGTGGGCCCAGATGCTCCATTCTGTACCTCCTCCATTCAGCATGTGGTCTTGCGAGAAACCCCGTGAACCCAGGAGAATGCATCGGTCGTGCCAGGCCCCGCATCTACACAACAGTAGCCTCTGGACGCAGCAGCAAACCACACAAAGAGACTCGAAGAACACTTTTTGTTGGCCCATGTTATCTGGCACATTGCTCTCTAATGGTTCTGGTTGGGCTCAATTGAGGTCAGAGTGTTGGAACGGTGTTGGGGTGAAAGTGGGAGTAAAGAGCATCAAGGTCATTTGGCTGCTGTTCTACATCATTGCTTTTGTGACATTATCAGCAGCGTTCAGCAGAAGGCTGCCTAAGATATCGCCTGCAGGCCAGCTTGGGATTAGTTTGTCTGTGTCTACCCTCTTGTGGTCAAGAGATGCCAATGCATCTGTGAGCGGTGCACAAACTGTTCTCTGTTTTCCTGCCAGGTCTTATTGCAGGGTTGTAATCAGGGATTTTGCTAGAATGTGTCCAACTGAAATACGAAGCCGTTAATACACAAATGTTGAACGATCTGTTTTAAATCCACTAGTCTTCTGTTGGTGTTGGATTCAAACTTCTTCTCTGCGAGATGTAATTTTTTTTTTCCTGTAACTTTCACAAAGATGACCATTTTTAATTTCTGTTGTATTTTTTTCCTCTTCCATCCCTTCCTCTGTTTCACTTTCCATTTTCATTTACAGGAAACTGTGTTAAACCACGCTGCCAAACTTCACAGCCCAGGACATGTCCAATTTACCGCACAAAAGTAAAAGTAATATAAAACAGTGTCACTTAAGTCAAAGAGCAGAAATACTGTCAACAGCGTGTCAAAAGTACTCATTATGTGTAATTTCAGCTCGGAGCCTTTCGCTGCTTTTTAATGGTTTTTAAGAGCCCTGAAAGTCTGAAACCTTTGCTTGTGTCTGTAATGTGTTATTGGTTTACAGTACACCCAGTACACTCTCCTGTAATACCATACTAAGCAAAAATCTTGAGCCAGTTATTCATGTTTTGCTCGGAAAATAGGAAATAGGTCCAGTGATTTATTAAAACATGCAAACATTCATGGAAATACAGTAAATTAGGCAAAAGCAGCGTCTGTACAGTTCTTCAAAAGTCTAAATTTGGTATGACCACCTTTATTCTTCAACACAGCCTTAACTCTCTTGGGCAGCTTTCTTGTAATTTCTTTAAGTAGTCTTCAGGAATACTTATCCAGGTTTCCTGTAGGACATCCAAAGCTCTTCTCTGGATGTTGGCTGCCTTTTATTCCATTCTCAGGGAATAGTGAACGGATCAACTGAAGGGCTCAGGTGCTGTATCAGGTCTTTATTTGTTCTTGTTTCTTTTTTGACATGACTTTCAGATGCTACTGCCACTTCTTCTTTTGGGACAAACTGCACACAATGCCAAGATATGCCAGGCTTTCAGCTAATTTGGGAATTCACTTGTTGGTGCAAAAATAGTTATGTGTAGACACAATGTTGATTGATTGAGTTAGGTTCCTTTTTATGCTTGAATGTTTGAGAGATCAGTGATAAGTGGCTTAACGAAGAAAGACCACTCATCTGAAAATGGGGAGGTACAAGGCATGGACCAAAAATGTCAGAAAAAGCAGCCAATGTCCAAAGAAAAACTTGGAAAGGCTTTAGAAAGCCTGGAGAGCTACTGCACATTAAAACATCATAAGAAAACCTGGCTCCTTGGAAGCAAAATATAAAGACACAAAGTCTTTTGCAGAGTACTGAACATTTAATTTGCTTTCTGGGTGTTTTCTTAAGTTACTTGTGTGTGACAACTTGAAAAAAACCCACCATGCCTTGTTCTATAGGTTGCTCCATATGCTTTAATGCATGCAGAAAAATGAATGCTGCTTTGAAATGCAGTGAGTAATAATATAGAGCAGTTTAAAAAGCCAAAATTGAGAAACTCTATATGTCACACATCACTACACACAGTATTATTCAAGCTTTAAATTGCAATCTGTAAACATCCTGTAACTGCCGTTTAAAAAGATACTGAGGTGACACCGAGCAGGCTTTTGAATCACAAGTGTGTGTTGCCTCCTGAACAATGCTGGCTCTTTCTAAAATATGTAGTATCTATAAACATTTTGACTTGCTTGTAGGGAAATGCATGACAAATATCAAATCTTCCCTTAACCACCAGGTGTCAGTATCTTTTTATATACAATGTGGATCTCTCAGTCAACCTCAGTTCCTGATGACAGGCTAAAATGCTTCAGCTCCCCCGCTGTAACACCACAAAAGGAGCTCTGGGTAAACTGAGGCACTTATCCATCGCTCAGGCTATTAGGGTAAAATCCTGAGCAAACAAAAAACCTAAAGTGATGATGTAGAGACAATAGACGCTGGGGAATTGTGGGTATCTAAATACACCCTTGATTCATGTCAGATTTCATGATGTTACCAACTGAGTAATACTAGCAGAAATGTGGCTCCCTTGAACTGAATGTTTGCAGATTACTGCTTTTGCCCACAAACCGACTGAAACCAAAAGAAACTCAACACAGTGATGCCAAATACACTGCGGTCTAATGTCACCTTATATTCTCCTCGGGAGAGAATCCCATAATCATGCAGTTTCTTGCATTTGAAGCGAACGTTGGTTTGCCGCATTGGATGTCGAAACCCTTTCTCAGTGACCAACTCAGTAATAGAAAAAAAGAACAGTTGACAGGGTTATTTTTATGAATTTAGAGGGTTTGGGGTTTATTTAACCCTGAATAGAAAATGCAACGCATAATGTAGGAGCAAAAGGGTCAGTGTACCATGAATTGATATCAGCATCAAAGCCACGCTGAGCTTGTTTGGCTGAGTGTGTAAAAAAGAGTTGAGAGTGAAGGAGGAAGCCCATCTGATTAGGCAGCACTTTCCCAGCACTGTGCTTCTGGGACGACATTGATTTTGGCCCGTGTTTTGCAGCTGCAGGATGTCGCTTGTCTGAAGTCCCTGCTAGGCCCTGCGAGGAGGCTAACTCGGCCCCATCCAAAACAAAGACTACAATAGGATATGGAAGGCAAACACCAAACGCGGGCAACCTTTGCCTCAGTTTGTGTTCCTAGACTAAGCGAGACGGGTCAAGTGAAGCTTGTTTCAACATTAGACATGTTGTAGATTCAATGTTATGGCCACTGCAGGTCTGAGATGTCAGTTTGAAAGCATATAATTACTTTTAATGTTGCATATGGTGAATATAGACTATACAGTTTTATGACAAGACCCTGCTTATGTGCTTTGTTGTAAAATTGAATATCTATGCTGAAGTATGCCAGATATGCTTTATTTATATTTTACTAGTCCATGTTAGAAACTTACTTTGCCAAGGAAAAGTCACCAGACAAGAAAAGTGACCGTAACACAAGCCAGCTTGAGCTGAACTGGTGTCTTGTTTCATTGCGGCTGATTTCGAGAAACATCAGCGTTCGCTTGGGTACTTCTAGCGTGGTGAGCATGTTTAAACCCAGCCATGAAAACCTTCTGTGAAATGAAATGTTTCCCACCCATATTATGACAGCTTTGTCTTGAATATAGACAAAAATAGATGCCTGAGACACCGCAAATGATTTGTGTACCTGAAATGCTTTATTTTTTACTCCTTGTTTGAAGTAAGGGCATCCAGCAGAAAAGAAGAAGTCACCCTGCATTTAACTCCCCAAGACATTTATGGACACAATGGGGTTTCAGCATGGACATGACAGCGTCTGAGGAGAGCCAAAAACATACTTCGAGTAGCTGATGTCAGTCTCTGGGAAACAGGTATGTCAACAGGCTCATCCCTGACCTGTCGGAGGTGTGAATATGTACTTGTGGGTGATTATTTGATTGATAAGGATGTTCAAATTTGACCTTTGAAGCAGCTGAATAAACAAAAATTCCACGAGTTTGTAAAACTGAGTCTATCATCTATTTGCAAGACGATAGACTCAACTCTTCTGTAGATGGTGAAGTGGAGTACAAATGATGACTGATGCACAGTTTGGTTGCAGCAGCCTGAAGAAGGTAGATGGCAGATGGCTCACTGGAAAAGTACTCAGTCACTTACTCACTCACTCATTCACAAAAAGTTTTGGAATCCAGCTGATGAAAAGCATCTTATTAATTTAAGCCAATCTCTCCTTCAAGGTCAACACCTTGTGAAGCAATGCACCACCACATATCCTTGCTATGTCTGGGTTGCTCTTTGGAAGATTTGCTTGCAAATGTTTTCACATTTGCAAAGAATTCATTCCCCAGGGTAACGTCCTGACATTTGTACCTGAGTTATGGTCCATGTCTGCACTGAAGGAGTTTTTTTGCTCACCATCCGCCATCCTGGCCTGACTCCCTTCTTCCTAAAAACTACAAATGCACAAGTGCAAGTGGGCAAAAGAGAACTTCTACCAGGAAAAGTCTTGGATGTGGTGCAGAGCTGCATAAGAAAATGACCTCGAAGGGAGCCAAATTTAAATCAAGTTCCATTACTTTTTCATTTCACCTTGTAAAGAGGAACTGAGAATGAACGTGAGCAAACAGAGCATGAGCTTGACTCTTGTCTGCAGGTTTTATAAAGCTCAAAATTAGAGAGGCTGTTTCTATTGCATTATTTTATTGTTCCTGTTTAAGCCAACATGAACAATAAAATCACCGTCTTCTGACCAATCGAATCCCAATGAGCCGATTTCATGATGGGCCTTTCATTGAGTTGAAGGACAAAGTCAAGCATCAAGGTAATCTGTCAGTTTTAATTTCTGATAATTTATATGCAAAACTTTCCTTATCATCCAAAACACTTGTCTATAGGACTTTCTGGATTAGCTGCATTAGCTTTGTAGTGAGTGTGGTTCTCAAAGATAATGATGTGTCTATCTCAGCCTACAGCAGCCTAACGTCTAAGCTCCTGAGGGTGACAGATCTTTATTTGGCAATAAAACTCTGCTGACTTATTTATTTTCCCCTCGCCCCATAAGCACAAGGAAGTAAAAAATCTATGCAGACACTCTTCCTCTCTCTAAGCTCACTAAAAGCCAGTTTCACCCAACCTGTTTATGCTTGCATTACAAGGTGATTTATGATCTTGTGCGTAACAGAATTTACACTGCTGGTTTTTTAAATTCACTGAGCCCTTATTTTAGCTTTTTCTTTCCTAATAGCAGCTCCATTTTGATGTCCTCAAGCTGCTCTGCTGCTATGCCAGTAAAGGATTTTTTGGGAGGTTTGCAGACAGAGCGAGGCTTGGACAGGGCACAGGGTGCATTTCCGATGGTTGAGCTGCAAGGGGAACAAACTAAACATAGTTGTTGTGCTTCGGGGGGACTGAAGAACAAGGAAAAATACACTGAATAAAAACGAAGTCTCTCCCAATATCCCCTCTGAGGCAAAGCGAAGCCAAGTTTTCAACCATTTTGTGCAGTCAGGGAGGGCACAGAGGTTGTAGAGTACAGAGACGATAAAGTGGAGGAGACTTTTTCTACAGCTGTGCACCAAATATATATTTAAAAAAAAACCTTCTAACCATCCACACAAAAGATTTATCCTTCTTCTTCCTTATTATACTCAAACTGTGACAAAGTCTTTCTCATACTTCTCGCCATTATTAGATTTGGATGGCTCTTTGCACATTTGGAAACTGACTCCTCGCGCTCACCCGCTCCTGGTTCATAATCTATCAACCTGCCAAGGTCCTTATGAAGTCTCCATCCTCTTTGTAAATAAACATTTCACCACCTTCACACTTGAGGGAGACTTAAATGTTTCAGCAGTTACAGTTTATCCGACAGGTCGGTAATTCACGTGTGTTATTAGGAAAAGTGGTGCACCTTCAGACGAGATCGCAGATGCATCATCATCGCCTCGGTAGATGCTGGCACAGGCCGACAGTGTAAGCCAGTTGAAGTGGATTTATTGCTGCAGCATCTGGGGACTGAACATCTGTTTTACTTCTCCAGCTTTCTGATTGTGTTTAACTCGTTTTTTGGGGAAGTCTTTGAGTGGGTCCTCATAAGATTTTATTCTTCTTGCTTAACTACCACGTGCTGGGTGAGGGATTAGCAGCATCATACTAAAAAAAATTCTTGCTGGTTAAAAATCTGAATCAGCAGCTTTTTGGCTGTTTGAATGTAAGGTGTATGGTGTTGTATAAAATAAAACCTAAAATAACCAGGCTGAAGCCATCCAAAGAAAAAGTATTTAAAGAGTCAGCAGTTAGACTGGCCAGGTGCACTGACAAAGTTTGGCTACCAGAAACCTGCAGGCTTTCCTGGTAAAGCACTAAAAAGCACTAAACATGCCTCTGTTATACCTTTCTATACTCTCTGATCATCATCATCATCATCAGAGAGCAACTTGTAGACTGGAAGAGCCAGTGAACTGAACCTTTAGGATAGTAGGCAACCTGCTCAACCACCCAAGGTACAGCCATCCCTACTAGAGTGAGGGCTGCCGTTAAATAGATGTTACCACAACACCCTGACACAGAATCAAATTGTTTACAAGTTATTTAGCACCAGATTCTCGATTGGGGAGAGGTGACCATCATTCAGCCGTCCTCCAGCCCCGTCACGAACAGCTGTCCTTTACCGGCAGGCCAGCTATTTGAGACAAACCGAAGATCCACAGCGATACAGTATCAATGCATCTAGACATCATTCTGACTTAGAGGCTTTCATTTAAGATCCCACAGATGATAGCTTTGCATGTTTGGCTCCTCAGCCAAGCGCACGCACCAAATTTCTGATCTTAAATTGGCATTTGAAGAGTAACAAATGGGCCAGTATTTATAAAGCACCTTTCAGTTTGAGTACTCAAAATGCTTTCTACTACAAGCCTCGTTCACGTTTTTTTTCTATACTTACAATAACATACTCACACAAAAGCAGTGGGGACAATTCCAACTTGAGTATCTTTCCCAAGGATACATCAAGGTACAGACTAGATAAGTTGGGACTGAACTACTGACCTTCCCGTTAGTAGATGACCTACTCAACCTCTTGAGCAACAGCTGCCCACAGAAGCAGCTAAAATGTGTCACTGCTAAAAGGAGTTGAGGGGTCACGTTAAGACTAGCCAGTCTGTTTTGTGGAACTAGCAAGCTGATAACAGTGTCCTTCAGAGTACTGGGTCTGAACAACGATGTCAAAATAGAAATCTGAAAAAAGCTTAAAAAGCGTCACTACAGGGAAAAAAAATGACATAAATGACAAACTCCAACAAACGGCATCAGGTTTTAAGTGTAAATTAACTGTCAAGTAGAAGTTTTCAAAGTGTTTCCAGTCATTCATTAGTAAGAAGAAGGAAGAAAAAAGCTGAATTAAGTCCAAACTCATGAATGTTATGGACATATTTGTTCCCTTTCCAATTTACACTTCATTTGCAGGTGTTTTCTTGCTCATGCCCTCGAGCCATCACAAGCTGCTTTCATCCCAGCCCAAACCCATGTCCTTAACCTCTGCTCTGCTTCAATCATTGATGGATAACATCCACAGCAGACGGTCTAACTGGTCGTCGCATCGCGCTCCGCATCCTGATGATGTGACTTTTTAAACACTCACTATCATCTGTTTGGCGCAGGACCTGGCATTTACACAGACGGGAAGATTTTTTCCCATGCATACTAATGTGTTCCTCAAAAACTCTCTGCTGTTTAGTTCCAGGGAATGGGCTGCTCTTTCTGGCTGCAAAAATGTGCAGGAAGTGGTTTGCAATTGTCACGCTAAGCAAAGGTTATCATGAAAGTGTTTAATAGTGCAATGCTGCTGCGCACACCAGCGTCTTTACATCCTGACTTCTCTCCCTGTGTTTCTACCTCTTACAAATTTTTCTGCATCCACTCTTTAGACCATCTCATTCTTACAATTTGGCTACGTCTCCGATGACACGCCTCTTTCTACATCCAGCATTCTTGCTGCTCGTTGCTTCTCCCCCTCAGTAAGGTCGATGGTTTCAGTGGAGAAACCCAAACATGACAGTCCCCTGAAACCCTATCAGTTATCTGTTCATTTATGTAGACACAGACCGTCGGGGCCAAAGTCAACCTTCTCTTATTAGGATTCGGTTGTAGCCTGAAGATGTTTTCTTTTCTCCTCGTTTTTGCTGTTGATACGCAGGATGTGGGGCTTTTCAAGGGCACTCTTTAATTGAGAATCAAATAGTCAGAAAGATAATCAATTTAAGACAACACAGAGCAGACGCTGGATAATGATACTGCTTTTAGCCAGAGGGACGACATGAGCTGCCCAAAGCATACAACGGAACAAACAAACAATCAAAATAGAACATTTTATTACAAGTACAAAACACAAACGGAGAAAAGGTTCACAATCAGTGCTGAAAATGTTAATTTCTTTTGTTTTTTTAACTCTTTTTTTTCCTGATTGATTAAAAATGATTTCATTGCACTCCAATCCTTTTACAAAACAAAAATTAATATCACTTAAATATATATATATATATATTTAATATAAAAATGAATAACTTACAGTATATTTGAAGATAATCAAAGTATAATGATTATCTACATATACAAAATAATAATAATTTTTGAGTATTTTGGAAATTTACAAACAATTAAGGTGCACTCAAGTGCCTAAAGCTTGGCTACATCAGTGATTATAACGAAATACATAAACAACATCAACAGACTGTATATAGTGGTAATATACAGTAGGATACCAATAACAAATATGACTATATAACAGATATGTGGGTCAAATGATTTTATGTGCTTCTTAGAATACAAAATGACATGAACACTGTATGAAACCTGTGAAACGCCCAAACGCATGAAGTCTCTGTAATGGTACACAGAGAAAATGCATTGTTTTGCACTTTAAACAAACGTCCAACCACTGAGGTGTTGTGTAACTTGACAAGTTGCTTTCCCACTCTAACTGATGTATATTCTGCACTTTTGTCAACAAACTTGCTGCCGGACACAAGCTGGAACTCCAGCACACTTGAGCTTATAAGCTGCTGACACTGTCAGTGTGGGGGGTTTCCCCTCTGAGGTCAAAAGCTTTGATCCTTATATCAGAGCATTCCTGTGAAGGCAGAGCACACAGCATGGTGGTGTGATGCCCGTAGCACCAAAGTGAGCAGCTATGAGGAGTTGTGATGGTAGTAATGTCCTTTATTACCACACTGTCAGCTGTAAACTGGTATAGTAAAAACCACGCACTGTACAGTCTGCGCTGTTAAAAGGACCCATTTTACATTTAAATATATTGCATCAGTTAAAATAGTCTTTGCAGTTTTGGTATAAAACAAATTAATTTACAGATTATTTACAAGTGATCAAAGCTAAAATTTTACGCTGCCTTTAAATGCATGTTTCTGTCTTTAAATAAGCCCATATATACAAATTAGCGTGGTCCACGACTATTGTGCAAATCCTTACTGGATTAAAATAATGTCTCTGTGGTACTGTAGGTTGTCAGCTTATGTTGAGAGGAAACCTTTGTTTATTTGAACCAGTGCAGGTAGTTTGTCTTGAGAGCGGGGAAGCACATGTTGTTGCTGCACGAGCCCCCGTAGCTGGGAGGGCATGCGGAGCAGGGTACGCCTACTTTGTAGGGAGCCTCTCCGATCCAGTTACCCCTGGAAGACAGTAACATCTAGTGTGAATGAACCACAAAAATAACCACAGAGCTAGAAAGGAAGTAGCAGTTGCCTAAGCGATAGATTTTCAGCCATTTTTTCAGTCATTCTGTGGTCTTCATTAGCAGAAAGACTACCTGGTGTAGAAGATCTTTGGGTATATGACTGAAACATTGAGTACGATCCCTAAATGGAAATGGGTGTGAAATTGCTTTTTTACATGTGTAAAAAACATAAGGTTCAGATTTCAGTGACTATTGCATATTCCAGAGCCAGCTGGCATCATGCACAGAACTTCTCGTTGTAGACCGTGACAACAGTGACCTCTGCAGGACCGTGTAAAGCACAAGAGCACTGAGACCACATTCCCAGTTAGCAAGCTAAAAGTGGGTCATGAGCCAGTTCTTCTCACACGTATGTCTCAAACTAGTGAGATTAAAGAACCTCGGGTCACAAGTCAGTCACAAGTCTGGGTGTTCTTTGATTCTCTGAGATATTTAGAGACTTTTTCTTTTGGTTCGTGGCCCTCCGGTGCTTTGGTGCTCCTACCATAATGGGTGGCATTTCGCAGCTAAGCACAGAACAGAGCAAACTGTGTCAGGATTAAGCCTGTCGTCAGCGTGTCGTCATCAGGTTAACAAGTTCATTAGAAATAAAAGGTTTCCTTTCAGCGTGAAAGCTACACTACGTGAGATTGTGTAACATGAACCACACAATTTAACTGTCAGGTTAGCAAGTACACTTACTTAGGAGAGTAGTTGCAAACTAAATATGTCGCCCTCTTCCACACCGCACCCCACACATTCATGTTGTGGCACGTGTGCACGGCACAGCCGACTTTGTTGGATGTTGCCCAGACCATCTGCAAATTAAAAAGAGCAGCTGTTACTTGAAGTCCCCCCAGCAGCATTTCTACTGTAGCCTGAGTAAGTGTGCGACTACTACCTGTGTGTAATGGGTACACATGGGTCCGTAGCATCTGAGTGGGCACCGAGGGTTGCAGTCACGGGGGTAGGGGAAGGCGTAATCTTTCACCTCATCATACCACGGCTTCACCAGCTGAAGAATGGATCGATATCTGTGAACAGAAGACTTAAATTTCAGCAAGACTCATATTATCAGTTGTGACTTGTGTCATTATAATTTTTTCAAGCAAATGGGAGATCACAGCATTTGCAATTCCAGCAGCAGGGGAAATGATGGGAAAATTATGAAAATCTGTTATTTTGTTTGGCAAATTGGAAGAAGATTAAAGAACTGTTTACTATAGCCCTGATCTAGTTTTGTCCAGGTATGTGTGAAGATATTTTAGTTTCCTCCATCGGCTGACATCTCATATCTTAAACCCTTTAGTTTTCCAGTTTAGTCACTCACCTCGGTATGACTATAATAACCGACTTTCAATGGTTTCCATGGTTTTCAATGGTTCAGTGCCACATAAACAGGAATCGTGAATAAAGCACCTTGATATTGTGATATATATAAGTGTCAGTATAATGATTTTAAAAATCTTCTTCTTCACATTGAGTTTTAGATATGTTTGTATCCTATACACTAAGATACTGGCAAAAAAAGTAAAAAAAAAAGAAAAAGTTTTCACCAATTTTTGTGGCTCCACAAGAAACATCAGTTTCCTTGTTTGTTTGTTTTTAGAGATGTATTAATGAGTTCAGAAGGACATGTTCAAATAGCCTGTACTCCATGTGGCTCCTCAATAAAATCTAAAAGTAAGAACACATGAAGGTGCCCTCTGTTTCCAAATGGAAAATCAAGACCCAGTAAAAGGGACAGGCTTTTGTCCTCATGGGTCATGGCTGAAAGCAAGGTTTTTGTGTTTATTTGAAGGGTCACAGGAGCATTCCTTAGCCAGTCACCAGGTCACAGTGGAAAAACCTTAAAGGGAAAGAAGAAGGGGGCAACAAGGCAACGACCATGACTGCTGAGAGAGGGTCAGCAGATGTCAGGGAAGGGGGGGTGGAGTCAAAGGTCACTCACCGTCCTGTCCTGACTGAGAGGTTTTGACCCAGGAACCTGAGGAGGTGAGGCGGCCCATGCTCCCACAGGCAGGCATGAGCCCAGTCCTCGGCCGTCTTTGCCAGTGTGTCGTCCCACACCTAAAAACACACAGAGATTAGGTGGAAGCAAGAAAACCCATTACATAACCAAGGGGAAAATATCAGCACAAGATCTTCATTTAGCAGCGCGATATGAGATAAGAGTTGGCACACTGAGCTCTTAGCAATGTTGCAGGCGTTACTATGGCAAAACACAAAAATCATCCATCGAATTAGTTGCATAAGAGGAGACACTTTGTTTCCTAGTCACCCTTACTGAGTGACCCTTTCGAGGAATACATTTTTTATTATAATGAATGAAGGCTGAACAGCTTGTTCTACACTTGCACACAAGGGTGCCATTAGGAATGGATCATGACTGCAGCCCTTTAACAAAAAGTAGTCAACTGATTTTTTAGTTGGACAACACTAATAATATTTTACTGATAACACAACCTAAGAGCTGGAAATGGCAGTTTTAAATCGAAACACATCAGTCTAAGCGCTTATGTTTGTCAGCCAAAACAGCATATGTCCAAATGAACAAAATGCAAGCATCAAGTCTGTTTTTGGACTTGAAACTCTTTAACATCTAACAGGTCAACTGGATGTTTCCATTACAGCAGGCTTCTGGTATCATACATGACACCCTCTTCTTTTGGAAGTGACTACCTTGGTGGTCTGCTGCAGCATGATCTGCTAAACAGCTGATGATGTCAAGTAGACCCTAAAAACGCTTCCTAAATAAAGTAGTGCGACTATTAAAATGAGCTAGCATTACTTTCATAGCTCTTATATTACATTGGTGCATGTTGGAGGTGAAATATCCTGTTCATGGAACACATGGCTGCAGTAAAATCGTGCAATAAATATATGTATATATATTTTTAAATCAAAATCTGTCACCTACCATGTATTCCATATTGGATGCCGGAGGAAACACTTTGCCTCTCACTTTGTTGTGGTAATCAAGAATTGCGAGCATGTCGTTCTGACTAATGTACCGCTTCCTCCTGGTTTTTGAAAAAGTCACAGTGTCTGTTCCAAAGTCGAGCGCTGCGCCGAGGCTGGTGATATTGGCGGCTGGCGGGGACGTGGACACAACAGGAATAGTCACTGCCAGTGCACTTGCTCCGCAAGATATGCACAAGAGTACTAAGTCTAAGGTAAATAGCTGAGGTTTCATGTTTGCTCTTTAGCAAACCGCAGAAGAGAATATCCCACGTCCTGGAGGACTCTGAAAAATTAAAAAAGAAAGAGAGAGAGAGAGAGAGAGAGAGAGACTTAATGGATTGTCGTTTAAAAATGCGATGCACTACAATCCAGGTACGCTTACATCAAGTTTAAAACCTCCCTCTTTGTAACAATACAGTACAGCAACACCGGTCGCATTCCTCTTACTTTTCCTTGCGCGGTGGTACCTTGTCCCTGCGTTGCCAAGGCGGTATCACCTCTAAAGCCTCTGTGAGGGAGAGGGAGGGCTGCAAGTGGGTAGTTTTTGCGCTTTGCAAACTTTGTGAGTGTTTCAGGAGAAGTCCGTTTTTTCGGGCTTATATATGGTAATGGGGAATGCAGGAAGTGAGCCTGCCTCGGAGGTAGACGAGCCCCTCCTTGACACCTGAAACAGATCATCACCGAGAGGCGTTGTGTTTGTTTCCTCTTAATCCTTTCCCTGTAGAATTTGCCTAATTTCCTAAAAGCGTTAATAAAGTAAAACGACAAGGAAAAACAAGCTGTGGCACAGGTCTTTATCATGCACGTGCTTTAATGTGATTCATCTACAGATTTATTGGAGGGAGAGGAGGTTATCTTACTAATACTGAGTAAATGGACTGGACTAGAGGGTTAAGTTGTTCTTAATAACCAAACTGGCACTTTAGCTCCACATTCAGGTGACAGATTTGCACTTGCCGCATGCGCCACTGATCACATATTCAGCACAAACGCAGCACTTTTATCAGTGAAATCAGTGTGAGAGCTGGGTCTCGTCCTATCAGCCTTCTTTGTGGTATTCATCATACTATAAAGATTACACTTGTTCAGAGTGTGCCTCCAGCTATGTGTTTTGCCAGTGCAGATTCAGTGCCAAGAGAGAGGAAGAAAAAGAAAAAAAAAAAAACCTTCTGCAGGTCATCATTTTCATTGGCAGCTGGTGAACAAATTAAAGCAACGTGACGCAGGAACACTTTTTCTCCCCCTTCTCGCTCTCTTTCTCTCCCCCTCGTCTGCAGTCGGCAACTGGTGCTTTCCCCAAAAAAATCTTCTTGGAAGTGATGTCCTTTTCAGGTGGTGCAGTTGGTGGAAGGGATATATCATTCGAGCGGGTTGCACGGCAAAGACTTTCTCCTTCATTTCACTCCATCCATACATTTCTGCTCCTGCTCTCCACCGCTGTGGTTTCACTGGGATGGAAAATCGTCAGAGTAAGAGGGTGAATCATGACAGATTAGTTTAATTACTTCCCAGCACAGATCCAGCACTTTGTTTAATACTCAGATGTGAACCCAGTTTTTTTTTCTCAGAAATAAGTCAGATTTTAAAAAAAGGCTATGACAGGTTTTGAGATGTGAGATTGACTCTAGTAACTCAATGAGACCTGTACTTACCTTTGAGTGAACTGTAGAAGCTAGTCAAAGACGAAAAAGTACATTTAACCCCAAAAATATTTTTCATGCACATATTTTAAAGCCATTGTGTTGGAATTATATCAGTCTACATATAATTCTATTTAGCCAATTCAGTACCTTTTGAGATAAAATGTAATTAGGTTTCCTTTTTTCCTGTTGTGACTCTGCACCATCACATCTGCTCAGTATTTTGACTCATCCTCTCATATGGTATCAATAGTCAGGCCACTCTCCAGCCAGCTCAGCCCACCGGCCAAAGATTCTAATCAACACAGTGCTGAGATCTTATCCTCGGGTTTATTGCCATATTATAATCCATATCATCAGATTAGCTTAAGATACACCTGCTTCGCTGAATTTCACACTGTTTAATCAGCTGTGTGCCTCTGATCCAGGACTAAATAACAGAGTCAAAAGTTCAGTTTCAATGTGCAAAAGCTGGCAATGGGATTGAATAGAATACTGTACTTCTACAGTAAGTCTATCCCCCTTGCTCTGTTTCCCATACAAGCACACACACAAGCACACACACACACATACACACACACATACACACACAACTCCTTCATGTGCAGCTCCTCAAGGCCCCAGATGATATTCCCTCAGTCTCAGAGTGCTGGTCCTTGTTTGCGCAGTGAACCCAGTGACTTCGAAAGAGGTTGAAGTATATTATCATATTATCAGTAGAGTAATTGGGGCATTATTTGGGGCACATGCTTCTTCAAGGGGGCCTGGGTATGTTTTGAAAAGGCATTCTTTTTTAGACAGCGCATTTATTTACCTACAACATATTGTTCCAAGTTTCCCTCATGCTTTCCCCCCTCTCCAGAGGCCTCCTGAATCCTAGAGCTGATGCCAGTACTGCAGAGGGGATGAGGTGCACTAGTGAGGAAAAGGGAAAGCAAGAAAGAATAGCCTGCAGACCATAGAAAGACTCAACAAGTGTTTCATTACGTTTCTAGATGGCAAAAGGTTTCAAAACTCAAGTACAGAGAGGAAAATGAGTAAATAGAATTTGCATGAATAGTGCAGAGCCTCACGTACAACTATGCACTCTCTGTTCATAAAAGTTTAAGCAAATTAGTCTTGTTGGACACTTTTTGACCCATGGTCTGGAGTACATCGCTCTGACTTGGACAGTTCAATAAGTAACACAATCTCCTGAGGATGCCTCTTTGCTCTGTCCATGATTCCAGCAATCAAAGCAGATGCTGTAGACTCCAGCTCAGCTGTGCACTCCACCCAAGGTTATTGTTACTTCGCTGGCAGAATCCACCATGCATGGGAAAGAGATCGGCAGCATGTGAATAGGAGGACGTATGAAAAAGAGGCATAATGACTTGAAAGACCAACACTTTTCAGAGCAGTTTGAAAAGCTTTATAGCAGTGCCTATGTGTATAATTTTTTAACAGGGCTATCCTGAGAGTTTACATTTGGGTAAGGAGTTACGCTCTTAACTCTTAAATGTAATGTGAATTATGGCTCGAAAAATATGCATATTTTCTTTCTTTCCCATAGTTAGATTCAAAGATTAATACTACCTTTCATTTCTTTTTTGATATAGAGCACAAAGTGGGTTGGATAAGCATAGAATCAACAAAGCAATAAATTCAGATTAATATCAAAATGTATATAATGTTTGTTTATTTAATGAAAAAAAAAGCAAAAATGTCGATGTCTCATAAGCGGGACTAACTGAGCTGTCCTCTCCCAGCTCATAGGTTATCATCTTAAAATTATCAAATTTACAGCATTAAAAGCATTAAAGCATATTACAAAAAAGGTTTTGACCTCTCTGGATAGTTTCTCACATCATGAAAGCTCTACATGGGTAATTATATTTTAGTAACTAATTCCAGCACAGGCAGTCTGCTAAGACCAAGTCGCCAAACTCACATTAGCTCCTTTTGAAACTTTTAAATGGGCATATCTGCCTAATATCATGGCTTTGTTTGGTAAATAACATCCAATAAATTGGTGCTTCTGTTTGCTCAGCCTGTTTCATAGCACTACTTAGTAGTTATGTGTCTGTGCAGTTTGTGAATGTAGCACGCTAACCAAGCTAGCTAGCTGGAGGTAGCTGATGACTTAGGTCTGCACCTTCTTCAAATATGGTAACTTCTGGATTGAGAATACAAGCAGAGAGTAGGGATGGGTACCGGTATCGCACCGGTTCTGACATAAACGGTAGTAACCAGACCGAAAAGCAGCGCACATTTCGGTGCTTTATTTCGGTGCTTTTTTTTCCTGAGCTGTGATACACTTTAGATTCTAGCCAATCATTTTACCTTTCCGAGGATAGTAAGCGGGCCCAGGTACGTACGTTCTTTTAGAGCAGAGCTACAGATTAAAAATGCCCAAGGCGAAGTGGTCAAATTCTGGCTGTACTTCACAGCAAAAGATGCAAACTCAGCAGCCTGCAACAAGTGCTTTAAGGTGATACTGTGATACTGTCAAAGGAGGTAACTCCTCGAATCTGATGAAACACCTGGCGACGCATAGCAGTTTGTTAAAAGCCGAGAAATGCACCGTATTTGATAGCTTGCTGCAAGGCCTCACACCGTGCACATCTACTGCGAGTGGGTTGCCTGTTATCGGACCCGGAGTTAGCAACATCCCCCAAAAACCTAAAGAGGAGAGTCCTGGCCCCTAGCCCTGCCAGTGTAGCAGAAATGATGACGGATGATGATGGCAGCAGCAGCCGTTCTTCTCTGCGTGAGTAGCTTAATGTTGTTTGTGTGTAAGCTAACCACGTTATCGAATTAATGCATGTAAGGTGAACTAGCAAACACCGTCGTAGTTACATGCGGCTGTCTTCTTGTTTGATGGCAGATACTCCCTTCACCCTGGCCAAAAAGGTTAAAATGACCAAAGAAAACGTGGAAAACAGCTAAACATGAGAGGTTTTTGGACCAATTTTGTGTTCTCCATTCTTTAAGCACCGGTTCGAGCACCGTTTAAGCACCGACACCGTTTCAAAAGTACCGGTTTGGTACTGGTATCGGATAAAACCTAAACGATACCCATCCCTAGCAGAGAGTAACACTGAGGATTTAAATTTTAGAGTCCAGAACCAATAGGTGACCTAACATTGGTTATATCTAAGTTTTATACAGTCTATGTTTTCAGTTTATGGGCATTATGCTAACCTAAGTTAACAATCTGCAAGCTCTCGCCTCGATATCAAATTCCTCAGAAAGTCAAGTTATTCGTTTCAATCAACCATGTAGACTAATACATGTGACTGAATCCCAAACTCATATTAAAACCTCTATACTCTGAGTTTTATAAAAGAAACTTTAAACAAACCAACAACTTTATGCTAAACATTACCTTTTTGCCATTGGGGCAGTACAAGGGTGGGGAAGTTGTGATGTCATGAGTTGGTTTTTGTTGGCTATGGGGCAGAAAGAAATAGTGACATTTCAAGACTAGTTTACATTGGTAAAGAGCCCAGCCTCTAACTCCAAGCTGTCTCGGCTGCTTTCTTCCACACACAGCTGTTAAACATTGTATCAGTGGAATATACAGTTACATAGCAAATAGTGTACGTTTCACACAGTCTGGTACCTTTAACAGCAGTTGTTACAGTGAAAAAAATCCCAAAGGGTGAGAAAACTTCAACCCAGTGTCCTCATCAGAAGTTCAGGGGTGGATTATTACTCCTTTGCTGTCCAAAGGGAAACAAGCACAGTAATTAAGTCAATAAATAATTCAGTCTTCTGTTCAGAGAGCCCTTACTGAGCTCTAGTTTGATTTTAAATTAAATTCCTGCTTTGTTTAGACTGTGTATACATCGTGGTGTTATAATATCACTGATAAAGTAACTTTTTATGGTGTCTAACCCACAAGAGGATTGTTGCAGTGCTAGTTGGTACTGAAACCACTTATTTCTGAGAGATAACCCAATTTAACAAAGTCATAGCCCTTTTCTTTGACTTCTCAATGAAATCTAAAGTGATTTTGTCCTATCCCAGAAGGGAAACAGACTATAAAGGCCATCCAGGTAAGTTAAAGACTATACGTCAAGTAACGCAGAGAGCACCTGAGGTTAAGATCAGCAGCATTTGAAGACCAGTGTGATCCCACGTAAAATAGGTAATAAACCTGAGAGGCATGAGAGACAATACACAAGCTAGCAAGTTGCTGTAGCAGCGACTTTGGTCAATGGCCTATAAAGTACTAGAGACAAACTTAGCAAACATTATGTCAGCAGAGTATACACAATTAAACACCCCTTTTCCCGTAACACTGTTTAGAGTGTGGGAAAAACCTGGCGATTGCTCGAGCGGAGGGATTCTTCAGGAATAAGCCACTCAGCTTGTGTATCTATTTTTGACATGTTACATTCCTTTGCCCCCAGATATTCTCACCCATCTATTAGACATCTACAGCCATTTTTGATGCCTAGGCCTTGTCAAACTGGACAGAGACATGGCTGTGGTCACAGACAGATTTCTCACGAGGTTCAGATGTCAGCTGAGAGCGAGACAGGCAAACATGAAAAACTCCAGCAAGAGCTAAATTTAGAGCTGAGATTTTTTATGATGTATCTTTATGACAGCAGCCACAAAAAACTATCACTTTGAACTCAGCCGTGACCTGGCAAAAATCAAAACGACCAATATTTCTTCTTCGAGACATCGCCTAATGGTAAATTTAGTGAATATTTTTTTGACAAGAGTATTTCAGCGTTGTGTTGGCATCCGTGATTTTTTTTCCAACAAAGTCTGCCTTTTATTTTTTTAATATTTTCAGAAGTTGTTCAGGTATTTGTTAATTTAGTTTCTTGCTAAATTAGATGAGATAAATGCTAGCAGTGTTGTCTGTATTTTGTGATGTGTTGAGGTTTTGCAGACATGTGACAACTAATCATGTGAACTTGTCCACCATTTCGTAACAATCACAGTGACAATGTTGGATCAAGTAAATAAGGCCTCCATGGTCACACAGGCCTAGACACTGGTCAGTGACCATCTGGCAACCAGCTGTCCCAAGGAAAAAATTAGTATTCCCTGTCCAGCTGTGAGTGGTTGCTGGATGTTGATGGCAGTTACTGGAAAATGACGCGAAAGCCCCACTTACGCAGACCTACAGACCAGTCAGTGATTCCCTGGCAACCACTTGTAACCAGGGAAAAAATAGTATTCTCCAAAGGTTTGCAAAACCCCCTTGTTGTCACGGTTGAGGATAGAGTGTACTCAGGCAGGTCGACCGGTCGGGGCACCGTCCGACCCTGACACTTGTGATTGCTTTGGTCACTAGCATAGTGGTGCAGTCACAGTTTGAATGGAAGTGACGGAGTTGTCTATTAACACTGTCCTGCTTCTCCACACAGTGAAACTGACATGTTCAACAACACAGGAAACAGTTTGCCTTTAAAGTAAAACGCTTTCAAAAGTGTTGGCTGTAGCTTTGTGGCACAACTTTTACTTTGAAGGTGAAGCTTCCTAGTGAAGTTTTTTTGAGTTGAACTACCACTTGGCTAGGAGTTAGCAAGTGTTTGCAGAAACGCATAAAAACTACAGGCAACTGCTGTCATTAGCTATAAACCAAAGCAATCTGTAGGAGGTTTTTGGTGAAGCAGTTTCTTTCTCCTAGCACCAATGGCAACCGGTCAAGGAATACACATTTCCAGTGAGTGGTTGGCTCAAATCTCTTACAGCAGACAGTATGTATGAGGTCAGGGGAGAAACCTCAATAGGTAATTAGAAAGTATCCACGACGTGGCTACTGGCACCATGTTTTACCGTGAGCTGAATCCAGCATAAAGATTAAGTTGTAGCACTATAAGAAGTATAAGAGCCAAACTGTTTCCTGCTGCTATAGCTTTTATAGCTTTTAAAATCGCCCCTTTAATAAAGTTCAGCCACTAACCTGTTAAATCTAGTAAAATCTGTTGTCTCAAAGTAATGGGAATGAAGTTTATTCTGATGAACCTACATATCGTACAGTAGCTTTTATAGAGATGAAAAGCAAGAACAGATACCTACCACCTGTACGCCTTACTGAAATTATGTGCTGCAGTTCATACAGTTATAATGTTGCTTAGGATTTGTAATCATCTAACAGTCCTAAAGAAATGCTTTTTCTCAAAAAAAAAAAAAAAAACTGCTGAAAAGGCTTGAGTATCAGAACCTACGTGGGTGGTTAAAGACTTGATCCTTGCTTATTTGGCACCTGGAAAGAGCTTTTATGTGGCTGGGAAGCACGGGCCTGCAGCTTGGAGAATTCCTGTTCAGAGTGCAGCGGTGACATCTGGTGAACTGTACCATTCATCATTAAAGAATATGTAAATTGTTATGTGGGATTATTTTTTATGTCAGATTTTCTTCCTTGATCCTATTAGAGGCCGTTCAACTAGCTACCTGCCAGCAAACTCGTGCAACAAAGTACAATAACACCAGTGATACCATTGTTACACTCTTGATTGCTCCGATCTTAGTTGTTATGTAAGCTTTCCCTTTACAGTGGTTAAGTTTAGGTTCTGTATTAGATATTTAACCCAACAGAATCATCAAGATGCTACTAAACTGTAAGCTTGTTTAATGCTGAAGTGCTGATTTTTTTCTTTTCAAGCCACAGAGTCCGAGGAGAGTTCAGGAGGTTGTGTACTAAAAGAACTCAAATCCTGGAATTCAGCCTCTCAGCTTCTCACATTTGTGCGTAAAAAGATATCATAAAAGAAACGTAAGAATTCAGTATCAGACAGGCTTCTTGGGGTTTTATCTCACTTAAGCTTGGGCCAGTGACGTTGAATGAATAATCATCAATCCATCATTAGCAAGGTCTTGCCAAGGCCGTATTTATGATGACATCAGTGCTTGTATTGGCTCCAGCTTATCTGTAAAGCTTGAGCTTTCCTGTGCTCTGTGTTCCATGAAAGTGATGGATTTTCAGTAAAGATCGAGCAAAGTCTCTGTGGATTTCTGGGAGTCCCCTCTTTTGGCCCCATATCTCCGTCATCCTTGCAGTAGACTTTATGTTGTTTCTAGGTTTTTCAAAGTTCTCCAAAGCACAGTTTGGACTGGTTACAGTGTCTCATACTTTACTGAGTATTTCCCAAAAACGTAGCCAGAACCCAGTTGTTTTTAGGGGTCAGTGATGGGAATATGTTGGAAAATATCCATTTAGAGGAAGAGTCAAGGTTTAATGGTGGATGCCCACTCTTAGTCATTTCTCCAAAACTCTTTGTATGTAATTAAGGCAGCCTCTGATGTATTTCAGCACCCATTTTATAAGGTTTAAACGCTCTATGGCAGGTGGCATCCCATGTAAGAATTTACGGTTTGGTTCTTCAGGTCAGTGCAAACGAGGCAAGTTTTATGAAGCAAATACTGAGCAGTTGTGGTCACCACCATGATAGAGAAACATTGCTTCAATTATTCTGTGGTAACTGTGATATGTTTTTGGAAAATATGAAACTCATGGAAAAGCAGTTCTACTATTTCCCACCTACTGGTCAATCAAACAGTGTTTATTGCCACAGATCAACTCATTTCCATTCTTCATAATTCATAATTACATCACAAAGCTTTGAGTGGATCTATAGAAAGTAAAAAATAAAGTTACAGTGTGAGCAACAATTTTTTTACCACCTCCTACATGGGAAAGGATTGTACTTTACCTTATGTTGAACTGCTGGTTTTTGTAAAGTTACAGAAATTGTCAATGATGGATGCCAAGTCCATTAAGACCCCAGTCGCACAGGCCTAGAGATTGATTGGTGACCTCCCCAACAACAGCCATTCACAAGGGAAAATGTATGTTGCCCAATCAGTTGGTAAGTGGTTGATGGAGAATGCTGGTTTTAGCTATGAAATTAGTCATAAAGGTAGCCCAACTGATAATCACAGGTTGATAATGAAAAATGTGGAAAAACTGGAAAAAGTACAACACAAACTGGATGCAGAGAGTGTTCACCTTCAAAGGAAAAGTTTCGCCTATCCAGCAACACATCACAAGTTTTACTTTGAAGTCAAACATTCTCAGTTGCCAGTTTGCGTCGTACTTTTTCAAGTGAGTGGCATCATCTATGCAAACTTTGAGCAACTACAGCAATCTACTAACAACCAAAACAAACAAAATGGGGTTTTGGTGCAGTACCCTCTTTGCAACTTTGCCAACCAATCAGGAATACAAAGCTTCCCTTAGAGACCAAAGGTTGCCAAGGGGTTTCTGAACAGTCTTTGAAAACATGTTGTTCTACAGGCGAGAGCTAAGAGTTCATAGTGTCATTTTCCCCTTCCTCATAAATAAAAATCCCCATGTTTTTGTAGACATGTTCCTTACGTCTTTCCACTTATCCCGTTAGTAGAATATGACGAAAATCTTCTTGAGCCCAGGTGAAAAAGTTCCAATATTAATGAGTTCTGTCAAACTTTAATTCAAAACTTGACATCATGCAAGGGATGTTTTTGTAATTCTACTCTTTTGACTTGCTTCACATAGTAAACTTTGTCTTTGTTTCCATAAACCTCCAGCCATTGCAGTGTAAAAATAAGAGTGTAAATCTGACTGTTGTGGATTGTGGTGGTGGTTTTAACCTGTATTGCATCAGCAAGTGTTTTGACTTTCATGCACATCTTGGTAGCATTCCCATTTTCTTTCTTCTTCTGGCGCTGCTTCTCATGATAATCCCATGTGCCAAATAGTTTCACACATTAGAGCTCAACTGGCTCAAACCATTGGGCCAATTCCGAGTCTTCCTATGCATACACATGTAAACACGATCAGAAGATTGACAATACTACTGACATACACTCTAACGTCTGCCAATGGATTTGATCAGTCAGATTCTAAAAAACAACAAATTACTACTTCACTTCCTGTGATGACTTTCCATTGTACTGGCGGCAGATCTTCTCATGTTTCTCCACAGCAATGGTGCACATTCAAAGTTCAGCATATCAGAAAAGATGAAAACTAAGCCAGGTTACTTCGGGGACAATCCAAAGGTCACTGTTATTTTTCATGACTGTGTAATTGAAGACCGCTCCTTTTACGTAGCCCTGCGCCTGATCTGAGGAACGTGTTCACTTGTGCGTAATGTTTTGATGCGATTGGCAGCAGTTTAAGCCTTTTATGTTATCACTGTTGTGATTGTCATTCAATCTGTATGGTGTTATTCATAAAAGTTAGAAAAACTAAAGCTTTCACACACTCATAAAGTCATGCGAAAGTGTTCACCTTTATACGAAACTAGACACCGATCATTCAGAAGCTTGTTGTAACTAGTAACTAATTTATATGTTTTGACTTTATCAGTCTCTCACAGACTTATGGAGGAAATTTGGCCCACTGTTCTTCAGAACATTGCTTTAGCTTACTGAGATTTGTGGCCATTCATTTGCACAGTTCTCTTAAGGACCACAGCATTTCAGTAGGTTCAGATCTGAACTTTGACTCAGTCATTGCAACACACTGATTCTTATTTTCTTTTTCAGTCACTCTGACCTCACATTTGACTCTAAAACACTAAAGGAGTTCATAGTCAACTGCAAGGTGGCCATCTTGTGGGTATAAAACAAGCTCAAACCATCACCCCTCACCACTATGTTTGACAGTTGGTATGAGGTGTTTGTGCTGATATGCAGCATTTGGTTCTCACCAAAGACGGCACTGTGTATTATGGCCAGACATCATCACTTTGAAATTGAACTTTGCAAACATAAACCATGCTGCAATGTCCTTTGTTGAGATGAGTGAAGAGGCTTTCTCCTGGCAACCCTTCCAAACAAATCAAACTTGTTCAGTCTTTTTCCTGCTGTACTATCACGAACTTTAACATTAACATACTTTTTTTCCCAGTTTCTCTGAGCATCGCATGGCCCGGCTGCAGGGTGAATTTGCTGGAACGTCCAATCCTACGAGGACTATAGCATTGCGTTAACACACACCTGAATGCTCCAGACCAGAAAACAGTCAAAACCTCTCCAGGTACTCACTTCATCAGCTAATGAGGTACATTTGATTAGCAGCACCTGGTTGCTACTTACCATCTTAATTCCTATGGAAGCATTGACCGTATACTTAGTTTTTACCATGACTGAATTTTTCGTTTTTTGCATGACTGTATATAACTTTGGGCTGATAGAATTTTTAGAACTGTGGCAGAAACTATTTGTTATCAGTGAGGACATTTGTCTAGGTCTTGGTAGGCCCTGAGTTGGTCAGCCCTGGGCCAAAACAAATCCAACCAGCTGCTGGATTTCTGTTCTAGCTTGTTCAGCAGTGAGTCCAATGTATCCCAGCATTGCAAAGCCAGTGCACATTTCCTGTCCCTGTTTCCTGTTGAATATCAAACTGCTATAGAGACTCATCAAGACACACGGCTGCTCCACGTGCAGCTACAGCTCCCACCAGCTGCACATGGTTGCAATTAATGCAAGAACTTGTCTTAATATCTGTTTTTACTGCTTTTAAGCAGATGAGCAGCACCTCAGGATATAAGACTGCAGTGTAGGCCATAAGAGAAATGAAAATAAAGCAAACCTAAACTGCAGATACTTTGGTTTCTGGAATTGTTGGCAAAAGAAACCAAAGAATTTACAGCTCTTGGAGCAGCTGTGTGAATGTATTGAAAAACCTACAGCTGTCGGTTCAATGAAAGAAAATTCACAGTGGCAGGTTCCAATGAAATATGAAAAGGCATGGAATTCAATGCCATACTCATTTTTCAATGCACTAAATCAAACCATGTCTGTCCTTTTTCAGTTGATATTTGTCCAAAAATGACAAAAAACGGGGGGAAAGTAATGTTGATTTCACTGACAGATGTGAAATGGTGATTTCCCTTCCTCCAGGCCAGACTATCCACAACCGTCCTTGCAGCTCATCAGGGAGTCTGAAATGTCCATCGCTGCCCCACCCTAACACACAAAAACACAGATAGACACATGCACACAAATGAATAACTTATTATATAGTTTGTCTCTTTATCAACCACTATTTTATTGTAAGTTTAGAAAGTGAGATTTTTTTAAGAGCTCAGGCAACTTTCGAGAAAAAAATATCAGCTGTCATTTTAAAGCTGACTTTTAAGGCTTGTTCTTTTCTTTTCTTTTTTTTCTTCGATGTCCTTCACATACATTATGAAAACCAGGACAGTGAAGGATATATGTCTGTCATGTATTCTGCTGGTTTATCCTTCTCAGTTTTAGTTCATTCCCTTATTTTTTCAGCCTGAAGTTATCTGACACTTTAGACACGCTACAAAATTCCCAATGCACTCATCCTTCCCTTTAACCCCTACCTCACCTGCCCCCTTGAATTTGATCACATTTGAGCATTTTCAGAATTTTTATTTTAGCAATTTAACTACATGTTGCACGGTGGGATTATCATTTTGCTTGTGTTTTTTTTTCACCTGGGTCATCCATCCACTGTGTGCTTCTGTTAAACTAGTGTCACTGTTGAAGGCTTCTAAAGCCCACTGGTACTTATGCAATATGATAATGGGCTGCAAATAAACTTTGCTGTCCTTGACATGAAATTAAATTAAAATTTAGACATGTTGGAACATCTCCTTCTTCCATTAAAGTACTTCTAGTAATACTTCATAACATAAGTGGTTAATCTATAGCTTTTCCAGTGACTCAACCGGGTAACAGATGATGCCATCATGCTGTTGCACTAACACTTGGACCCGTAGAGGTTTACAGCAGTTTCAGTTTTTTCAGGTGTGTGTGTGTGTGTGTGTGTGTGTGTGTGTGTGTGTGTGTGTGTGTGTGTTAGGGTTTCTCTAGCTTTCAAGTGACAAGACTTGATAAAACCATGGCCCTTGTTACTAGTGGATGTCCTTTCTACTTTCTGAACATCGGCCAGTTTCAAAGGACTTCTAGAAGGACCATTTTAAATATTGATCATCAAGAGCGCACAACGCAAACATGTGTACAGGTGTCAAATTCAAATTTTAAGTAAGCACAGCCTTCTAGCTTAAGCTGAAGAACTTGGCAAAAATCTTTCAACGTCAAACTGTAAACATCACACAAGCAGGTCAAACATCCAGGAGAAGTAACAACCAGCGGGAAAACGTCTGTAAAACTTCTACAACCACTCCCGTCATCTAACATTACACCTCGCCTTCTATGTCTGTTGTTATTATTGGCTGGGCCACGTTTCAGAAGAGTAGCAGTGTCCTTCCGAGGTATTTCTCAACACTCTTTTAATGACAAACCTTTCCATGTCCTCTGACCCGAACAGCTCAGTCCCCAGATACACAGTAGCGGAGTGATTCCAGATGGATGGAGTCTATGGTTGGAAATTCTGTCACTGTTAGAGCATCATCGCCACAATTTCCTGTATTAATTTCTTTCCAAAACTAGCAAGCTTCAGTCAAACCAGTCACTAAAGAGTGCGGGTGCTATTTGCCCAAATTTGCCTTGAACTGTTTTATTCATGACCATATTTACTGTGACCTATTTGACTGATGCAGACTAGCAGACAATCAAGTCCATTACCAAACCAGAACCAGGTGTTCTATGTAAAAGAGCCAACTTAACTTTTCTTCTCTGAAAGCTTTTATAGCATCTGTAAAAGTCATTCCTATCAATATGCAATGCACAATGCATTTAAGCAAGGATAGTGTGTCTGCTATCAAATAACTTCTCACCCAGTTACATTTCCCCTGTGCCAATAACACAGTCTGTGAACTTTATTCAGAATCTGTCCAACAAGTGTGGATATGCTACTGGTATAAACACGGCCGTCAATAAGAAAAACAGGTGTTCTTTTAAGCGCTCTCCATTCACATATCAGCATCCACTCTGCATGATTGCAGATGGTGGGAGAATAAGGTGGTCCGAACTCTGTGTTGGACACAGAACCCGGTGGTGTCAACTGCTGTGAGGATGCATATGCTCAACAAATTATGTAATATTACCTACTCATAAAATTTGACAGTGAGATCAGCTGGCAAACTTTTCTTTCTTTTTTTCACTGGCTTTTCTTGATGCATGGTAAGACACTGAGCTTTGAATGTTTCCATGAATCATACAGCAGCTGGATTACTTTTTGCTTCCACGCTGGGTGGGATGACCAGATATTTGAAGTCTTTGAAAAAAGCACGTTGTTGCCAAGATATTGTAAATTAACTATCTTGAAAATGTTGGCGTGAGCTGAGCCTATCTAGTTTGGTAATAGAGGAAGAGGAAATGGGGATGTGGTGTGAAGCAGAGCATGCACTAAATGCTAAAATGGCCCAACTAAAATACACTCACCAGCCACGTTGTTAGGTACACCTTGCTAATATCAGATCGGATGCCTTTTTGCCTTCAGAACTGCCTCAATTCTTCACAGCATTGATTCAGCAAGGGGCTGGAAACATTCCTCATTGATAGTTGGTCCATATTGACACGATAGCATCACACAGTTGCTGGAAGCACTCATCAGAAGATGGGTACACTGTGTTCATAAAGTGATGGACATGGTCTGCAATGATACTCAGGCAGGCTGTGCTCAGCTGGTTACAAGGAGCCCAAAGTGAGCCAGGAAAATATCATCCACATCATCACCCCAACACAAGCTCTAACAGCTGATACAAGGCAGGATGGATGCTTTTATGTTATTTATGCCAAATTCTGACCCTAACATGTGACAGAAATTGAGACTCATCAGCAGAGATGGGCAGTAACGCGTTACTGCGTTACTAGCTTTACTTTCCCGTAGGAACGCTGCGTTACTGCGTTACTAAAACCGTGATTTTTTTGCGAGAATGTCTCATGACAGTGACGTAAGCAAGTGCGACGGTCGGGACAACAGCTGTGTGCAGATCAACAGTGGATCATATATCGAGTGCGGGAGAGAGTATGAGCGTGCAGCGTTTAAAGCGTGGAAGTACTGACCTTACTTTGAGTTTGATTCCATAAAAAGTGACAAAAACATTAGCGTCTATTAGCATTGTGCGTGGGAAGAAAACATCTTTTTACAGCGAAAAAAACCCCTAAACTTCCAAGCAAGCTCCAAGTGCGCTACCACTTAATGGGAAATTCACAGAGAAACTGCCGTATCCTTCCACTGACCGCTGCGGCACACCTGCACCAGGGTAAACCTCCGCCTAAGGACCGCAAGTCTTTGACTTTATTTATTTTCTGCTGTGTTTTACTTGGATCTATTTGAAAGACTGAGTGTAAACACAAAAATATATATATATATTTTATGTGCTGGAATGTGCAGAAAATAGGTTTAAATATTAAACAAATTTCTTCCAGTCAGAGAATGTTGCATATAATTAGATTTTTGCTTGATGCATAAAGTTAAAAAATTAAAATTAATAAAACTATGAAAGTTTAAAAAAAAAGAGAGACTTTTCCATTTGATTACATTTTGTATGATGGATTATGCAGAAAAAGTAGAATTGGGCTGAAAGATCTATCGCTTTATCACCTATTTCAGGTTGTAAATCGTGTTTTTAAAAAGTAACTAAGTAATTAATTACTTTTGAAAATAAGTAATCAGTAAAGTAACGGGATTACTTTTTAGGGGAAGTAATCAGTAATTAGTTACTGATTACTTTTTTCAAGTAACTTGACCAACACTGCTCATCAGACCAGTCAATGTGAGCACCTGTGAATTATAACTACCGTTTCCAGCTCTTAGCTAACAGGAGGTGCACTCAATGTGATCTTCCACTCACTGTTTCATGGTCAGAAATAATGTGCATTCAGAGATGCTCTGCTTCAAACAATGGTTGGAATGATTGGCTATTTGAGTTAGTGCTGTCTTCCTAGCAGCTTGGCACAGTTTGACTCTTCTCCTCTGACCTCTGAACTGCCTGGCATCAATAGGGCATTTTTGCCCAGAGAACTGCAGCCCAGTTGATATTTTCTCTTTGTCAGACCATTTTCTGTAAAAATGGTTGTGTGGGAAAATCCCAGTTTCTGGAATACTCAGAAAGTCAGGCACTTAAATCCCCTTTATTCCCATTCTGACGCTCAGTTTGAACTTCAGCTGGTCATTGTGACCATTTCTACAAACCTAATGCTGACTGATTGATTAGACGTTTGCATGAACAAGCAGTGGAATATAAGCGACTGATTAAGTTTCCAGAATTCATGATAGCAGCGGCTGCATACTAATAATTATCTGGTATAAAGTTTAAAATGAGCTGCAGCTTGGTTCAAATATCAATATCCACATTCACATATCAGCGGATCATCAAGTTGTGTGGATAAACGCCATAACCAATACTAGTTATTTTATTGCTAGTATTGAGACATCAGTGTCAGTAGTTAAGTTTTGTATTCTTATACTGTATCAGTGTTAAAGGATTTTTCAAATGAGAAAATCTGCAGTTGCTATCTGCAAGAACACCTACTTCTGGGATTAGCTGATCCTTCAAATGTGGTCAAAAGTCTGGAAAGTGCAAATACCACAGTATGTAAATAGAGGCCAAGTGTACATAAATATTTCAATTTAGCATTCAGCTGCATCCAAGTGGCATCTAAGTGGGAATCCACAGGCTGCTTCATTCTGTTTTAACTGGAAAGCTTTGAGCTTCAGATTTGCCTCAAATCCTCTGCAGCTGGATGCAGAGACAGCCTTTACACCAAGAACCACCGGGTGTGAAATGGATTATTTAATGAAGATATCTTTACTTTGCATATGCCACCTATCCAGACTTTTTTCAGCATCGCAGATATTGCTATAATATGGGAATGAGGCAGATTCTGGCTAACAAAGTGTTAGTGTGGATTTGATTTAAAGCCCACTAAATTGGGGATTTCCACCCTTCAGAAAGGGTCGAGTTTTATTTTGATAGTGTCCCTCATTCTGGGATTTGCGGTATTTTTTACAGAGAGTATAGTGACGGAAAAAAAGAGGCATCTAGCCAATGAAAGTTAAGTCATTTATACTGCTTGTCTTCTTACATCTCTTGTGTTTGTCTACCTGTCATGGGAGGAAAAAAAGCCAAAATGACATCAGACAGCTACTGTGACATTATTGCCTAAAAGATTCAAGACCACCTCGACATTTAGAGAAATTGTTTTATTTGCTTTGTAATCAAGAGCTGAGAGAAGATACCGCTCTCTTGCCTCTAGGGTAATTGGAAACTCTAGCAAGGAAAAAGCTACTAAGCAACTAAGGGTGATGAGGGTAAAGTGGAGACACCTTGAAACTGGACACAATGAAGTAAACTACAGACCCATGACTATCAAAATAATACAGGAAGTCATGAAACAGGGACTCACTAACATTGAGACAGAGAATTAACTTTATATTGGAAATTCAGGGAAGGCTAGGAATACCACAAACACAACAGTAACTGTCACAAAAGAAACAAGGCTGAAAACACAATAAGCAACCAAAGAATCAAAGTGAAGACGATTATTAAAAAGGAGAACAAAAAACCCTGTGTCAAAATCGAAGACCATAACAGAAATGACACACAAGAAGTGCACAGATAACGTGTTTTTTATTCCTTTATTCCATCATTAACTGTTGCTTTATATGTTGATATTTTACAGGTTATGCAAATGAGACATAATGTTTGATTTGTGTACTGGGAGGCAGATTTTGTTGCTTGTGTTACATTTTCCTTGTGTGAAGTGCTGTTAGCTCTCATACCCAGTATATGAAAGGAAGCAATCTTTAAGCTCAAAGCAAAAAAATAAAATAAAAAATAAGAGTGACTAAGCCTATTTGCTTTTGAGGATTCTGCCACCTTGCCAGAAAACATCAGTTTTTTTTACAGGCATTAAATATAATGCGCTAAAACCACCACTAAAACCAGAGTAAAAGCTCTTAGCTTTGAAAGTTCATGTGCATCGATCTTTAAGCCTTTTTTATTGAAGATTAGGACATAATCCAACACTAAAGCCAACAGTCACCCTCCAAGTGTTCTAAGCCTTGAGCTGTTGGTCCATCTCTCCTCAGCATGTGCAGTGTCAGTGATGTGACCCATGTCATCAAGAACAGGCTGAGGAAACAGATTCCTGGAACCTCACCATATGTGGAGGAAAAGCCGTGGGTGGTAGTGACGTAAAACACACTCAAAGGACATACTATTAAGACCCCCAAAACAACATTCCCTTCTTTTCTGCTTTCCCTTTCAACCAGGTAGACCTATCTGCAGCATTTAGAGCATAAATGTTTACCTCCAAGTACTGGTAAATAGCAAAGAAATGTTAGTTGGCATTATAGAAAAATCAAATGCTAAAAATTCTCTCATTGTTGTTCAGCACTGGTTTCAGGGCTGACTTCAGAAAACTAAACAAAAATGATGTCATGCAGGAGAAAACTGATGCTGTTTCTTTGTATTAATGCTACAACAGCCACACAATTACTAGTTAATGTGCTTTTACCGAACCCAAGTGTGTTCATGACTGGTCCTTTGCCCATATCTTTGTAAATAATGATTCATGTAACGTAACGCTGCCAATGTGAAAGCACGGAGCCATTAGAGAAATGACGTAGCCTGGCAGAAAGACCGTAAAATGCACCCAATTCAGAGTTCACACAGTGACGCACACACACACACTCGCACACGCAAACACACGCCCACATGTAGGAGCATATGATATGAAGTTTGAGGGAGGGAGATTGTTAAATAGGCCTGTGGGGATTGTTGGCAGAACTCCATCCAGCAGAGCAGGGATTTAAAAAAGTGTGCACATGCCCATATTTGGCTGTACATGCACCTGTTATGCATTTTATACTTCTTTCTTTTTGTGAGTCTCACACAGAGACCAACTGTAGCTTCTCTAACTCAATGCAGTTGCTTTTTCTGAAAAGAAAAAACCTGGACTTTCTATTTTTCAGCACAAATCATCATCCTATACACCCTGATTCAGTCCACCCAATGCTTTCACTCAATGTATGTGCAAACTGTCTGGTTATGATACCCAGTAACACTTCAACGAGTTACCAATACAACGCAAACAAAATGAATTTGTCTTGAAAGGTGCTGTATAAATAAAACTGTACTTTTACTTACTTTCTTTACTCACTTTGTATGTTATTGCAATAATACTTCTTTTTTTTTTTTTACAAAAATAACAGGGATTGAAACTTTATTGGTAATTTTCCAAGTAAAAAAATTATCCTCATTCAAAAGTCATGTAAGAACCTCATTGGCTTATGGAATTCTGATGTCACAGGCTTCTAAAGCATTGATTCTTTGAAGCTTTGATCCTCATGAAGTCTTAAGTAGGGGTGAGGATGTTCAACTTTTAGTCCGTTATTTGCAGCACTTGTGTTAGCAGCATTCAAACGTTCACCAGTAAAGCATTTAAAAACATTTGGATCCTTTCCGTACTCACGGTATACAGACTCCAACATGTCTCAGAAACAGCAAGAAAGACAAGAAGTTGACCCCAGCTCTATTCCATGGTATGAGTCCCTAGACCCTTATATCAGCTCTCTTCCTTGGGATGAACAGGTAGAGTTAGAGGAAAAGCGACTGGAAGAAATGGAGAAAGAAAATCTCATGAACAGAGAAAAGATTAAGATCCTGACGGAAGAAAATGAGAGAAAGAGCGCTAAATTAGAAGAATTATCCTACCAGCTTGAAGAAAAACAGGGTATTATTGAGGAGAAACAATGGGCTCTCCAAGACGAGAAGAATCAGGAGCTCCAAGAAAAGCTTGATGGAGCTCTGGAAAAAATTAAAGATCTGCTCCAAAATGAGACAAAACAGAGCATTAAAGGGGATAAAATGCTCAAGAAGAATCAGGAGCTCCAAGAGAAGCTTGGCGAAGCTCTGGAAAAAAATAAAGATCTGCTCCAAAAGGAGAAAAAAGAGAGCATAAAACAGGAAAACATGCTCAAGAAGAATCAGGAGCTCCAAGAGAAGCTTGGCGAAGCTCTGGAAAAACTGAAAGAAATCCACCAAGAAGAGAAACAACAGTCCACACAGCAGAGAGACATGCAGCACAAACTCCAAGCCATGGAGGAAAAATACAAAGCGCTGCAGGTGAAACATGCAGCAACTCTGCACAAAAATCAACAGTTGCTTCAAGACAAGAAGCAAATGGAAATGGAAAAGAAACAAATGGACTCCAATGTTGACAAGATGGAGGAAAAACACAGATTGCTCCAAATCAGGCTCGAGAAAACAGTGCACAGAAATAAAGAGTTCATTCAAGAGAGAGAGCAACAAGAAATGCTCGAGAAAGAAACGGACTCCAAGCTTGAAGTCTTGGAGGAAGAACTGAAAATGCTGCAACTGACTCTTGAGGAAGCACTGCTCAAAAATAAAGAGTTGCTTCACGAGAAAGACCAACAGAAAATACAAAAGGAAGAAATGGATTGCAAGCTGAGGGACATCAAGAAACAAAATGAAGGCTTCCAAGTTATGCTTGATGAAGCTCTGGAGAGAAATAAGGAGATCCTCCAAGACAAGAAACAAGAGCCTGTAGAGCAGAGAGACCTGCAGAGCAAACTCCAAGCCATGGAGAAAAAACACAAAGCTCTGCAGGTGAAGCATGACAAAACTCTGCACAAAAATCAACAGTTGCTTCAAAACAAGAAGCAAATGGAAATGAAACAGAAGGAAATGGACTCCAAGCTTGACGAGATGGAGGAAAAACACAGATTGCTCCAAATCAGGCTCGATAAAAAAGTACACAGAAATAAAGAGTTCATTCAAGAGAGAGAGCAACAAGAAATGTTCGAGAAAGAAACGGACCGCAAGTTTGAAGTCTTGGAGGAAAAATGCAAAATGCTCCAAATAACTCTTGAGGAAACACTCCTCAAAAATAAAGAGTTGCTTCACGAGAAAGACCAACAGAAAATACAACAGGAAGAAATGGATTGCAAGCTGAGGAACATCAAGAAACACAATGAAGGCTTGCAAGTAATTCTTGATGAAGCTCTGGAGAGAAATAAAGAGATCCTCCAAGACAAGAAACAAGAGCCCGTAGAGCAGAGCGACCTGCAGAGCAAACTCCAAGCCATGGAGGAAAAATACAAAGCTCTGCAGGTGAAACATGACAAAACTCTGCACAAAAATCAACAGTTGCTTCAAGACAAGAAGCAAATGGAAATTAAACTGAAACAAATGGGCTCCAATGTTGACAAGATGGAGGAAAAACACAGATTGCTCCAAATCAGGCTCGAGAAAAAAGTGCACAGAAATAACGAGCTGCTTCAAGAAAAAGACCAACAGAAAATACAACTGGAAGAAGAAAAACTTATTCTTCAGAGGAAAAATGAAGAACTCCAAGAA
>NW_005187408.1:3655805-3658603 GCF_000239375.1 Pundamilia nyererei
CCTCTATATTGACTCCCAGGAAGCGGAAGCTTGCCACCCTTTCTACACAGTCCCCATTTATGAATAGTGGTTGGATCTCTGCCTTTTTCCTTCTGAAATCTATTATGAGTTCTTTGGTTTTTGAAGTGTTGAGGAGGAGGTTATTGGCCTTACACCATGACGTCAGCTGCTCCAGCTCGTCTCTGTACGTAGACTCGTCTCCCTTGGTAATGAGCCCCACCACATGCTATATTCTATTTAGATAGAAGCTAGCGAGCTAACTTTCTGCTAACTTCTAACTCCATTAAATGTCATAAATTCCGTTTTCATGGATGTCTGGATGTTAAACTCGATTGGTACACCTGGTAGAGCAGAATGCTGATCATTTTATTAAAGATGAAAGACTTTAGACAGTTTTTCAACTCTCAGTAATGCCATAGTGATCGTTTGATATATGGACTATTGTACAGCAGTAATCCGTTCACCATAAGCCAATATAACTGAGTAAAATACACCAGATAGCACTAACCACAATTGTAATTCCCTGATATACTGTCCCTTCCTACCTTCATTTTACACTTTGGAAGTTCAGCCTTATTTTCCTCAATAGGTTGCAGATTCCCTCTTAGACAAAAATACTCTCCAGCTGTGTAGGAGTTTTCCTTTGTTTATGTGGCGCATTTGAGTTTCAACTCATGCATGTGATGATGGAATTTATTTTGATTTGCCTAAAGCCCCTTTTCATTTCTGTGGCCACAGCCTGAACTTCTGGTCAGTGTGGTCAGCTTGGTGTGGCTGTCTATTAGGTGAGCTGCAGAACGCATGACCTGTGGTAATGTGGGGCTCTGCTTGGCTGAGCCTAGTCTGAATTGCTTTTGGATTGACAGAGAAGAGCAGGGCAGGGACAAGCAGTGGTCAAACTCTCTAGCTGAATATGTCTGCATAAGTGAACTTAAAAGTCAGAGGTGTGGGTGAGGCTTTTATAGTGGATAGTTCCAGCTTCTTTGTTCCTCCCATGTCTGTCTGCCTCTGCTCTCTGTTATATACTTTTTATTCTGAAATACTCTGAGTACTCTGTCTGAGGTAGTCTGAGGCATGCGTTAAGTGTAAAGGAAGTGTAAAGGAAGAAAGCTAAACCTATAACCTATCATATACAACTGCTGAACATTTCATTATGTACACCTTTGCTAGTACCAAGTTGGACCCCCTTTCACGTTCAGAACTGCATAAACTCTTCATGGCACAGATTGAACAAGGTGCTGGAAACATTCCTCTGATATTTTGGTTCATATTTATAAGATAGCACCACGCAGTTCCACCACATCCCGAAAGTGCTCTACTGGATTATGATCTGTTGACTATGGAGGCCATTTGAGTACAGTGAACTCAATGTTATGTTCGTGAAATCAGTTTGAGATCATTTGTATTTTATACCACGGTGTGTTATCCTGCTGGAAGCAGCCATCAGAAGATGGACACACTGTGGTCAATAAGGGATGGACAAAGTGTTCCCTGAAAATATTTCCCCCACCATTACACAATAAAGCAGCATGAAGCATTGATAAAAGGCAGGACAAATCTATGCTTTCATGGTACTTAAGAAAAATTGGCAGCAAAAATCAAGATTTATCAGATCAGTCAATGTTCTTTCAATCTTTTATTGTCCACTTTGGTGACTCCGTGTCTGAGCTTCAGTTTCCTGTTCTTACTCATCAGGAGTGGGACATCCATGTAGTCTTCTGCCATTGTAGCCCACAATATGTCAGCTCTTGAAGCAGTTACCTTTCCGCACCATTCTGATGCTCAGTTTGAGCTTCAGCAGGTTGTCTTGCTCGTGTCTATGTGTCTAAATGCACTGAGAGCAGCTCAACAGGTAGAGCTAACAATGCAGCTAGTGAGTGTGTAAGTTTTAAAGGTCTATAATCAGTATGACAAGGCTCCTTTCAAATAAGTCCTTGGAAGCATTTGTAATGAACCAATAGATTATCACCATCCAGCTTCACTATGTCTAGTTTTAACACAGCTTTTAACTTAAGTCAGTTAAGAGTACATTTAAATGTAATACTTCCAACTTTAAAGATAATACACTCTTACCTAAGTGTAACATTTGACTTGCAAAGAATGGAAAAGGCTGTTTGTTAGGAGTTATTATGATAAACTTTGAGGAGAGAGGGCATGAGTGGGCATGAGTGGTCAGGAGTGATGATCAATCCATGTCATCCAGGACGTATAATAATTCATACTCAACACAACAAACAGCAGGGAATCACTCAGATGGCATCCTCTTCAGAGAGGTTGCACTCAAAGGAACGAAACTAAGCATTTACAGTTTGTTGGTGTGAGTAGACTTCCATATCAGTGCAAATGTTTGTTAGTACAGAACTGCCATCCAGAAATGGAGTCTTCACACCAACCCTCCAAAAGCATGAAGCCCACGATGCAGTTCCACTTCGCATCTTGAATGCCATGGTAATAAAACAAGAAAACACAAGAAAACACAAGAAAACGTGACTAATTCATTTTACTCGTGTTGCTCTGAACACCATTTTTTTAAAGATAATTTGTTGCCTGAACTAAACAGCTGAATTCAGCATCAGATTGGCATGACTGGAACTTATATCTCAAAATGACTATATTGTATCAGTGTGTGGCACATTTTCCAGTTGTGGCCCTCACCTCACCAACTCAACAGTTTTGAGTATCGGAAACATCCGTGTGGCAGATAAGAGTGTAAAAATACAAAGTATAACTGTAAAAGGTAGATATCCCTGTGCCATGCAATTTCAAACACAACCCCAATTCCAAACTTCAGCGCTGGA
>NW_005187408.1:3658809-3700643 GCF_000239375.1 Pundamilia nyererei
AGCGTGTATGTGGAAATGTGTGTGTACGTCTGTATACATGTATATATGTATGCATATATACATATATGTATGTATGTGCGTGTCTGTATGTGTGGTTGTATCCGTATGTATGCAGGTGTATGTATAACTTGTACATATCTTTCTTGTGTAAATGTAAATTTGTCTGTGTTATTGTGTAAATACTTACGCTATTGTGTACACACATGGGGAGATGCTGAACTGCCTTTCAGTGTTTTTGTAACAATGACAATAAAGAGCTATTCTATTCTATTCTATTCTAAATACTAGCCTAAACCAATAACAACCGGATTTAGAAGAGGTTGACACCAAACTACCTGCCAAAAATGTAGGCCTTGATGAAATGAGACTAATAAGAATAATTCAAAAGCATTTTGCATTTTGGAGTCATCAAAGTGTAAAAAGAGTTTTTCAGTTATTAGAAATGAAAACATGACCATGTTAACTTGACCTTTCAAAGATGCACGCTTTGTGCAGTGACTGCAGTGGTTGATCGTACATGTCAGGCTATGGGTCAGATTCTGTGGTTAAAACTGAAGTCATCATAATGCAATCCAGACCAAACCACCATGTACTTTGTCCTTCTTCCAGAGGCTATAACTAACAATTACTATTGCTAACTACAGCTGGGCAGTGCTGTGAGTTCTTGCTAACGCTTGTGTTTTGTGGCAGATAAAGAAACATGTCTCATTTATTTCTTGCCCATAAACCAAAGGAGGTGCAGGAGCTTCAAAATATAATAATGGATTGCATTTATATAGCGCTTTACAATTCCACTATTCATTCACACACTGGTGGAGGCAAGCTACAGTTTTAGCCACAGCTGCCCTGGGGCAGACTGACAGAAGCGAGGCTGCTATATCGCGCCATCGGCCCCTCTGGCCATCACCAGTAGGCAGTAGGTGAAGTGTCTTGGCCAAGGACACAACAACCAAGACTGTCTGAGCTGGGGCTCGAACCGGCAACCTTCTGGTTACAAGACAAACTGCCAACTCTTTGAGCCACGATATAAGTCCTTCATTCCCCAAAGTGTAGCTTGACAATTGGGAACTCGGAGCAATGGGGGAAAAAAATGGCTCTCCACTTGGCTAGTGTTAGTGGGTTCAGGCTAGTCAGAGAAAACAGACCTCTCCAATCCTCCATGAATACAGCCGTGTCAATAAAACCCTCTGCCATTTAATTCTTCTCTTTGTATCGCACTGCTGAGATACACAGCTAAATAAGAAAATTTTAAAGCTCATTTTGTTTTCAGTTTTGCTTTTTTTTTTTAAACAACAGAATTGAAATGGGCTTCAAATAAACAGACACGGGAGGATTGTGTATGGGTCTCTTTGTTTCTGGTTGAAGGATTATTGCCATGCAGTTTTCCTCATCCCTACCCAACAGATGCATTCACTTTAAAATCCCAGTGGTGTAGTTACAGTACTGTTTCATAAGAGATGGAAAGAAGAGCATTAACCTTTGGCATCACAGAAACCCCCTGATAGACTGACTGTCCTTTAGCTATTTCTCCTCTTTTTCATATTCAAAATGCGGAGGGTTTTGTGATTAGAAAGAAGAAGCTGTCATTTTATTATGGCTTTTTTTAAATGTTTCATTTGTTTCGCTTGGACAACATTTGGTCACACAGAAACACATTGTTTATTCATTTGTTCTTTCAGTAACAGTATCTTGTGTTAGATGGGCTCCACAAGACAAAGTATTCATCGTAAGACAGCAATAAAAAGAAAAGCCAGTTTCCTGTGAAGCAGTTATGAATATGGTTTGTGTTGCAGCCCTTTCCCTTCATTTCCTTTGAAATGTTTTGTTTCCTCCTCAAAAATGCTCTACCGTATAGACTACCTCCTGTGTGCCACTTGCAATCTACACCTCAAGGGCATTTATAAAGCCATATATTTTTATAGGAGTTGTCACATTGGGATAACTCTGCGGCTGCGAGCCAAGGCCACCGAAAATAATCAGTGTTAATGACACACAGTAAAACACGAGCTCGCTCGGTTCCTTTCGAATGCTGTGCGGCTTGGTGGATTGTTCATGCTGAAACAAGTGTTTCTCATTATGTCGAGTATTGTGCTTGGCAAAGAGGCCGCAAAAATCCTGCCAATGCATAATCTGCTTTTCCAGTGCCTGCTTAGAATACCATATATAGTTTCACCTGTTATCCTGCTCACTTCTCAGAGATAATCCACAGAGTCAGCATGTTTTCATGTCTTTGTTAAGTTTTTAGGGGTATGTTATGGCTGACATCCTGTGAAACTAAGTGTGTCACACATGTGTTTAATTTTGATGCCGGTTACAACGTGTTCTTTATGTTGTTTCAGTTTCATAGCATAATCCTCTGAGCTTCTTGGTTTGTCCCCTGTGACCTCAAGAGTCCGATGGTAGTACCTCCTTAATTGGCCTTTTGTACAAAAAAACAAAAAAGAAATGCATAGTTGATATGGTGGAAAAGAGAAGAACCTTATTAAGATTATGAAGTATTCTTTTAAAGAACAAAAGCAGATGTTTTGTGGCAGCAGCAGCAATTTGCATTCACTGTCAGCAGTGAATCACCTTGAGCTTGAAGCTTGCTCAAGTCTCAGCGCACTCCCGGTAAGGCTCCTTTCCTGGCAGCCATCTTGAAAATAGCATGTTGGTTTGTAACAGAGATGTGGAATTTGGGACACAAATGGAACGTCTGTGTGAAGATAAGTGGACATTTAAAGAACTATACCACCAGTTCAAAGGTTGCAAGATCAAATATAACCCCAAATCCCAAAGGCTTCTGTCCCAGTGAGAATCAGATGCCCACAAAAAACATCCCACCCGCCCCCTTCATCCCCCTCAAAGAGGATTTGTTTTCAAATCTTCACTTTGTCAAAGGAAATTCCCCTCAGGAGAAGAGTTTTTGCAACAACAGTCAGATTGTATTATTGTGCTCAGTCATTGCCTTTACAAGTTCAGAGAGGACAAGCTGCCATCAGAGCGCTCCAGCTCAGCTGATTTCACTTGGATTTTTCTCGTTGCCTTTCGTGTAGCATTCACAGCTATCAATATGAGGAAAGGCTAATCGAGATCGCATTGATAGGGTAATATATAACTTCATTACAATCTCATTGGCATAACAGAAGGAGACAATTACAATCACATTATAAATTAATGACTAATAATGGCATTCTAAACAGAAAGGAGAAATCAGACAAAGACCAATGGGCAACAGATTAGTGTTTGTGTGTGCTTGCTTTATAGACTGCAACATAAAAGGATGTTTGTGTGTGTTGTTGGTGTGTGAAAGGCAAAGCCGAAGCAGAAGCGTGTTTTTTTTAATGGTCTGCTAGTAGGAAGTCATCAGGTCCTCCTTCAACTGATCTATGATTGCAATATAAAAACTTTCCTGGTGGGTGAAATAATTTTGTTCTATTAAATTAAACAACTGAATATAACATGGACTTTTTGGTGTTTTTTAAATTACGGTACCTGTTACAATGATGATAAAGCAGACAATGTTTTAGGGCGGGCCTACAGTGTCACTCGGTTTTTCAGTTGAAGCTACTCATCCCTCATCATGTCCAATTTCAAACCAGCAAGGTGGCATTGAACGCTCACCTTGAGGATATAAATGTGCTTTTACTAACCAAAGTGGTCATGCCCATCTTTTATTTACAGTGTATGGCTGAGTGCACAGAAAACTGTTAATGTGGTCATGCTAAGTTGTTGTGCTCATAGACTGGAAGGTTTTGAATATGCCAAGCAATGCTCTCTTTTACTGTTAATATAATCATATAATTTCATATCATATGACATCATTACCTGGTGGATCCATAGTGTAGTCGTTTACACACATTTGTGCAACAAATAAGAGATGCCCAGTTTCAGATGAAAAGGGCATCTGGTGTAAAAAGTCTTCTAATCTGAACATTGTGAACAAGGGAGCGGGCAAGTGTCAGTGTTACGACCACTAACAGTTCAATAAAATTTCACAGCAAGTGAAACCATTAATATTTCTGATATTTCTTCTGTGTGCTGACAGTCAGTAAAAATATCTGGAATGATCCTTTCCACTTTAATTTATGTTTCTGCATTACTGTTTTATGTTTGTCACCAGTCCGATGCATGGCTAAGAGCGAACCCAAATTAACACTTATGGTCAGTTTAGTATCACCAGTTTGTATTGCGTGTCTTTGAACTGTGGGAGGAAGCCAGAGTGCTCGGAGAGACCCAAGCAAACACGGGGGGAACTAGTGCAGAGTGCAGAAAAATGGTCTCATGTGAGATGTTGCTAGTTCACTGGCTTGCTTAAGTCACAGCTGTAAAACCAAACTGAGAACCTCAGAGTTGAGGGATGTGTGTAAACCTCACATCTTCTTTCAGAGTTGAGGACTCATGTCTGGCTGTAGCATGCATCCAAACCACAGGCTGCCAGGTAATGCAAGGTTATACGTTTTATTTACAGAAGACGAACACACACGTGTGGGAGTTGTGGGTTATTTAAGGGCACCTTTGAGGGAACTGAAGGGATAAATAATACACTATGCACCACCTGTCACAGAACCCATAAGCATAGAGTAGTTCTTATTCAGCAGTTCATGCTCATTACTTTACTGTCTTTCACTGATTCTGATATCTAAGGACAATTTCAAGTCTTTTCTTTGTTGTGGCATATGATAGGTGTTATATAGCATTTTAAATCCCTTCGGGTAAGGTCATACCCTATCGCCAAGGGGGGATCATGGGAGTGGAAGTGTTCTCTGTGTGAAAGATGGACTCCTCATGGACTCCTTGTGTTGCTCCTCATAGAGTTTTTTCAAAGGCACAGACTGCAGGTGTAGCAACCTCTGTTGCAGTATACTGTGTCCATTTGACTCATGGATGTTTTACCACTTCAAACCAACTAACTCAAACACCGCCACAGCTGCACTGAAAATGCTGCTGAGAAATAATTTCCCACATCACCTTAGATCTCCACTGAAAGCAGTAGTTTTTCCTGGAAATGGCAACCTCATGATACACAGAAAATTCATTTGCACAATAAAAACCTGATGGTGTGTTTGACCTGGCCACATCTGGCCAATTGAACCGAGATTTATAATGCGGCAGGTCGGCTCCAAAAGGCGTCGGGTACCATCTCCCCTGCACAGCAGTGTTTATGTAGGCCAAGTTTAAATATTTGAGGAGCACATGTGGGGATGAATAGTGGCACAGGGTTTCATCATAAAGCTGTGAAGGGCGAGCCAGCGGGGGGTCATTTTAACGGTAGTGTCAACATCATGAGGTCCCACCTCTGTCGACTCAGCAAACAGTATATCGCAGATGCTCTAAAAGAGGTGGTGCCGGCTGCTTTCTGGAAAAGGTTGGTGGTTTTTTAGAACGTTATTGATAGCGCCAGCAAACCCTGGACATCTCTCCCCATTGGTTCTAAACTGTGTGTCCAAAGTAACCATCAGAGAATGAAATAGAAGACAGGAGGACTAACGTGTGATGCAACAATAGTGATAGAATTGCGGTTGCACAAAGAGCGAAACAGCTGCTGTTCTATTGACTGAGGTAGTCTTTCTTGGCCTTCTCTACAGTATTATTATGTAATCTCACTGTATATACAAGGAACAAATGGAGGTCATCATCTTCTCCAACATCTTCGACATTTGTCTGGACTAATCAGAGAGCAAGACACGTTTTGTTGCTCTGGTTTTGCAGATGTGACGGAGGGTTTGATGATTAGATGATTCCACTTTTCTGATTACTTCACTAGTTTCTGGAAAACAGTTACAAAGAAGTTTATATCACCACTTTTTCTTTGCTGTCATGACATTTCCTTCTGCATCCCACATTTCCCCAAATCTAATGTTACCCCAGCTCACAGTCTCTTGCTGTAAAAAGTCATGATCCCACTCTCTCAGTTGGCAGTGAAGGAGTCACGGGGAAGTCAGCTCAGCTGCGAGCTACTGCTGCGTGGGTTGCTGTTTACCCAGTCTGCCTGTCTGCGGACATCCAGCACAGCTCTCACTTCAACACCCCAACTGCCCACCTGTCTCCTGTTTCTGCACAGACACTTGCAATCCTGCAAGCAAATCCCTACTCTAGCAAGAATAATTATCACTCTTATCTCTTTTTAAAATTTTTTTACTGCTTTCGATTTTGACAACCCTAATTTCAGGTCATTCTGCAGCTTTCACATTGCTCCGTGGTCTGTTTTCCAAGTCGTTTTAGCCCTGAGGTCAGCAATGTTCTTGACCCCTCCCTTGTCTTGCATCACCAAGCCTCTGGTTTCCATCCATCACTTTCAGCCACCCAGATGCACTGTACCGCAAGCCTCTATTGCGCTCATTTCTGCTCGTCTTTATGTCTGCTGGGGGTTTCCATGCAACTTTCCGTTTCCAAAACAGACACCTGCTCTACTCCCTCCCAACACACAGACGTTCCCTACTGAGAAAAGCAACAGAAAAGAGAGCGAGAAGAACTATGTTGAGAGAAAAGTGATTTCATGGAAGAAAGGGGGATGAAGAGCTAGTGGGAGCTGGTGATGCAGTTAATTTTGTTTATTTGAAAGGCAGCAAAGAGGCTCCATACAGCTCTGCTTTAGTGGTCTGATTTGATGCCAGTCACCATCTTTAAAGTATGCCAAAGAGGTTTAAAGAGGCACTAAACAGAGATTCAAATAATCTACGGGTCTACGTATTACAGCACAAAGGAACCACCAGGTCAAAGCAGCCTCCACTCCAGCGCCACATCATCAAGGACATCAGCCACAGCATGGTGCCTTATTTTTTCTATCCGTAATAGTCTTCTGCCAGGTAGATGCATGAAACCTTACATGGATTCTGCTCACCTCACAACCCCTGTCAGTCCCTGACCTTACACAGCCTCCAATCATTAGGTGGTACCATTAAAGGCATCAGTGCACTTGAAAAGGAGGTGTTTATTTGAAATGAAAGGGTTGTGTCTGACCACTTTTCAGCCTTATGTTTGGTTCGTCGGGTATTCAGAGGTAGGGAAGTATGCAAAATCTGACCTTCTCTCTAAATAATGTTTCATTCTTCACACAGTTTGCATTTTGGTGGGCATGTGGTGCAAAGTAATGGAAGCTGTTACCTTCAAGGCCCGACTAGCTTAAAGTGTGTGTGTGTGTGTGTGTGTGTGTGTGTGTGTGTCAGCTTGTGAAAAGAATCTTATCCTTGAGTGTGATTCAGTTCACCTACAGTTAAAGCCTTTTAATACTCTTAGAAACCCCCCTGTGCTCAGACAAGACTTCTCTCGCATTTATTAAGCAGGTAAATGCAATGCAGTTCAAGAAGGAAACTATTTTATCTAAAGTTTTGACAGAAAACAACCACATACTATTAAAAGCCAGGGAAGAACACATTTACAATAAAATACTGGAAACAGTTCATTTAAATGCATCTGCTAATTTGTCAAATCCAGTGCCTATAAACACATGACCCTGTGTTTGGAGCAATCCAAATATTTTGGTGCATATGTCTGGGTGCTGAGGGTTGAGCGATACACTCGTATACTCACTGCTCATAATATATCATAATGAGTCTGCAACAAAGAAAACAGTCACCATTGTTGAAAAGTGCTGAGCTGATTCTTGTGAACCACCTGCTGGATTTTAAACAAAGGAATACCAAGATGTCAGGACCAATCGTTTGAACAACCTGTGATCACAACCAGCACCAGAAAGGGGTTTATTTGGTCAGTGGGCTGAATCACATTTGGCTTCAAATATTGCCCTTGTATATAGAAGTCCTTAAGAAAAAAAAATCAATGTACCTGAACGCATTCCACCACATATGTACAAAGTAGCAGTGTTATGTGTATCTTGGAACAAACAGAAGTTTACTGAGCATGCCCCACTTCCTGATGACTGTTCTGTGTAGTATCATGACGTTGGCTTCTTGGGTCTGCAAGGCTGCAATTGGACCCTTCCCATAAGACTCACTGGCATGAGTAGGTTTTTGACAAAGCACTGCACTCTAGTGGTAAATATGCATGCTTATAGGGCCAGAGTACTGCAGTTTTGTTGCAGAATCAGGGTTAATGATACCATCTTCTATTTAATAAATAATATGTATAATCTGGCATGCTTTTGTTTGCAAAGCAGTCTTTTTACTCTTCCTTTGTTAGTGTTTCCTGTAATCAAATGAAAATTTTCATTTTAATATGGCACAAAAATCTTGTAGGTCACTCACTTTGCTAAATTATAGCAGAATTTATGCATTCAGAGCTCCCAAGAGAACCCATCTGCACTCTGAAACAAAAATGATGATGTCATTATGGTTGCCATTCAAAAGAGCAGCATTTTCCAGACTTGTACAATAGTCCTCACTTAAGTCTTTTGACATCTTTGCTCACATGTGGCTTTAACACGTGTGAGGCATGTCTTTGACAGCTACACTACCCAGCTCCGTGCAACAAAGGCCAGACTTTGTTGAAAGGTCTAGCATGTGTCTGTTTTATGTGGGGGCTGAGCTCACGTGAGGAGTTTAAATCAAATGGGAGCATATGTTAAATGTCAGCGTTGGCCTGGAGGTTGCGACTGGGCAAACAGATTACTGTAGATGTTGACTTGCATCCAGGTTCTGGGAAATGCGAGTGGTTTCTAGATAAACCTGTAGGATATACGATAGCTTATTAAGCGATGGTGTGCCGTGAATTTTTAATGGCACTCCTAATTATATTTGAATGACAGGGAACACTAGAGGTTGTTTGGGAGCAGTTTAATTTTAGACAGATGTTGAAAAGGATGGTCTGCATATTGACTGTAACGGTACTCATTCGACCATCGTTACGCGGTGAATCTATCAAACACGGAAGCATCATTTATACAGAAAAACATATGCAGATGTGAAGGCTGGGGATACAGTGAAAATGTAGGTCAGCTTCCTATGTAGATTTGAAAAAGTTGCTCACAGAGATTTTCATTTATTTTATTTTCCTAACATGCAAATATTGCCATTAATTAAACAGCAAATGAAAAGCACACGTTAAGCAAAACTGATCCTTAATTTAAAAAAATACACACAATGATGCCTTTATTCAGCGCTTGTGCACATCTTAGTTCATTAATATATATCAAGTATGCCTTTTGTGCAGGATTTATAAATATGTTGCTTTCAGATAGTAATTGCTTTCATCACTTTAGCTACAGTATGAAAGTCTACTCGTATTTCCTAATATTTGCGTCACTGCTGTGTTATGATTGGATGGTCCAGATTCTTCCGAAGAGGGATGGCGCATTCATGTGCAGCCACATGTGCTGTAAAAACAATCTGCCTATTAAAATGGCCTTTTTGATGCAAGACCCAATCATATTTCCATTATTATCTGTTTCAGGCCAACTACTTTAGCATTTGTATATGTTGGCATACTTTTCATACTGCCTACCAAATCGTTGCTGGTGCTATCCAGATGCATACTCATCAGATGTGGCACCTTTGATTAATGGCAAAACATGCAAAAGCACTGGCTGGACTTTCTAATCAATCCTTTGGTGCGTGATGCAGCAGTGTGTTTTGTGCAACCAGCATCCCAAAAAAACAATTTTGGGCAACATATGTTTATTAATTGCTCGTATGCTGGGTGTTATAGCGTTAGACACTTTGAGTTTGTTTAAACCCCTCTTTGGTCTCAAACCAATTCAGTTTCCCTCAGCTGAAGGCAGTCAGCCTCTTCTTCATGTAAAGAAAAGCGAGGTATGTGGCTCCTCCTAGAACGCCTATCAACAAAGTGGTACCAACAATAGCCGGTGCATTCTTCCTGGCCACGCGAAAGGCCACAGGAAGGACAGCAGAGATCAGGATGTTGTTGACGTGGCCCAGTACTCTCCTGAAGGCTGGGCGCTCCACCACACGTTCATAGTATGTTTCCACGTTCACGCGATTACCGTTGCCCCAATAGCGACGAGAGAGGCCGAGAAACTTCAGCCGGTGTAAGGTGACTGCCAGGGAGACGTCAGCCAAGCTGAAGAAGTCACCGCACAACCAGGGCTGGCTGCCTTCTTCTGCAAGTGGAAGAGGAAGGAGAAGATAAGAATATACAAGAAGATAAGAAATACAAGAAGATAAGAAAAGCATCCTACATGTTATTTAAAAAGCTACAGCTCTCAAATTTTGACTGATTAATACAGTATCTGCTATGTGACAAACAGCTGTGGCTACCTGGTGTTTCTTCCACCCTTCTCTGTAGCTCTGTCTCAACCTGATCCATCACACTTTCCAGTTCATCAAGAAGCTTCTTCAGGTACTTCATGTTGTCATGGTCAAATAACTTGGACTACAGAAAATATAAACACATAGCGTATATTTACTTCAAGTGGACGTACAGAAAGTGACTAAAATGATCAGATAGGCCGCTACAACACAGAATGATTGTAATGTCTTCATTTTGGTACAACTCCAAGTCCAAAACAGCTGGGATGCTGTAAACGTTAAATAAAAACAGAATAAATTAGAACTGTAACTATCGTTGACTAAATATTTTATTCATAAGAGAATATATAAAACATAGTAAATATTTAAACTGAGACATTTTACTATTTTATGAAAAATATTAACTAATTTAAAATTTGACGCCAGCAACAGATCTCAAAAAAGTTGTGACAGGGGCAAGAAAAGACTAACTAATCAGGTTAACTGGCAGAGGGTCAATAACATGACTGGCTATAAAAGTAATGTGTCATTATTATCATCATTTACAGTGAATAACATCATCAAAATATTCAGAGAATCAGGAAAAAAGCTTTAAATCAATTTTATGATGTCTGCGATCTTCAGGTCCTCGGGCAGCACTGCATTAAGAACTGGGGGATTCTGTCATGGAAAGAGAAATCACTGTGTTCATTGTGACATTCCCAAATGCATATTAAAGCTCTATTATGAAAAGAAGAAGCCATATGTGAACATAATCCAGAAATACCGCCATCTTCTTTGAGGCAAAGTGGAAAACTGTTATTTGGTCAGATGAATGAAAATGTGAAGTTCTTTTTGGCAAACACAGACACTGTGTCCTTCAGACTAAAGAGGTGAGAGACCTCCTGGATTGTGATCAGCGCTCGGTTCAAAAGTTTGCATCTATGATGGCATGGGGGTGCATAATGGCAGCTTCGCATCTGGAAAAGCACCAACATTGCTGAAAGACATATATAGCTTTAAAGCAACATATGATCCCATCCAGATAATATTTTTTCAGGGATGGCCTTGCAAACTTCAGCAAGACAACATTAAACCAAATACTGTGTCTATTACAAAAGCATGGCTTTGTAGTAGAAGAGTCTGGGTGCTGAATTGGCCTGCCTGCAGTCCAGATCTTTCCGTGATTAGATATATTTGATGTATAGTGAAATGAAAAATGTGATGAAGAAGATCTAGGATTGCTGAGAAGCTATAATCCTCTGTAGGACAAAAATGGGACAACATTCCTCGCCTAAAGGGTCCAGCAGCTGTGCATATCAATTCCCAGACATTTACATACTGTTATTAAAAAGAGTGGATGACACACACAGTTTTCTGTTTACGTGTTGCTGCGATCAAATTCAAAATTGGCCAGTATTCTTCTTTTTCATTTTTAACAATTGCTATGTTTTTTGTGTTCTGATGAAAATATGGGTTTATAAAATTTGCAAAACATTTCATTCTGTTTTTACTTATATTTTACACAGTGTCACTGCATTTTTTGAAATGTTAATTTTTTTTGGTCTATCTAGTTTTTTGGTTTATCTGTTTTGTTTTGGGTTTATTAGTTTTTTTGTTCTAACTGAAACTTATGCTACTGCGGAAGTTAGCTACATCTGCCTAGTGATTAAAAGAACATGATTAGCAAGGAGGTTGGTTCCTCAAAAATGAAAGGCCTCTGCTGCAGATAATACTGCATGTGTGGGGAAAAAAGTAAGTTTTTACATTTTACATTTACATTTCACATATTTACATTAGGAGTCTACTAACAGCAGTATTGCTAAAGCTAGCTAGCTAGCTACCACTTCTTTAGCTTATTAGTTAGCTTCTGTTTACTTTATGGTTTACTACATTTGATGTGCACTATTTTGTTTGTCTGAATTCTTTAACTTATATTTCAGAATCCGAATACTTTATTAACCCCTAAGAAAATTATGTGGTTACAGTTGCTCCAAAACAATAAGAACCGTGACAGGTTAAACTAAATTAAATAACACAATATATTACCAAATTACAAAATATAAGAAATGGCTCTAATATATATGAATAGCTCAATTATAAATATCCAGATTTATTTTATATGTGTTCACTAAAGTTTTATTAAAAATTGAAAAATGGAACAAAAATAAAGTTGTACACTTCTTGCAATGCAATACCAGATGGCATAATGACACTCACTAAATTACAGAGGATTAGTAGGTGTCTGAAATCTCACTACTCAGTGTACTTCTGAGTGACTCTTACATAATTTGTAGTAAATTACTTAACAAAAATATGCTGTGGACAGTGTGTCTCTATAGCCAAGGCTCATTTGGACACTTGATAAAGACATTTGGCTCTCTGGTAATTAGAGTAACTTACTTTCAGGCGCTTTTGTTTTGCTATATAAGCGTCTTTGAGCTCTGGGTTCTGCTCTGCCAGTTTCATCAGCTCTGACTGTGTGCTTCCGATCTGTGCTGTCACCACAAAAAATAGTAATAAGAAAAATATTAGACATGATGAGGCACAAAATTAATCCCACTATTACAGAGTTTTACAGTGAAATAAGAAATGCCAGTATCAACATGTGCGAATGAGAGGTTTTAATCTAAATCATAAAAAAAGGTTACATTGCACATCAATGTAAAGTTACAAAATATATATTTTTAGCTTTTATCTGATTTTAAGTACAATGATTCAGAAAGGAGAAATTGATTTAGGATAACTAAGGGTATAGTGTACAGTCTCTTTGATATTCAGTTGAAAATTGTACAGCTATGAGGCTCAGATCGTCTTACTTCGTACACATGTGGCAGCATATGCTGGTATATGGGAGTCCACAGTGATTTCAGGGTGGAGTAGGCAGCCATGGGTGTAGGCATCCATGGGTAGTGAGTCCAGCAGCTCTCTGTAGTGCTGCACTCTTAGGTAGTAGGTACTGCCCTCTTCTGGGACCAGCCTCGGAGTGCCCTCTGGAGACAAACAAGTCATGGAAAAGGATCAAATTTTGGAATTTAATATTTTTGTTTCTTATGGGGTTTTTTTATGGGTTTATACACTACTGACTTAGGTTAGGGAGAAGAAATGATGACAGCAAAGCCTTTATGTTCACTTTCTTCCCTGAGGATTTAAAAACATTTGGGTATCTCCTTAAATGACTTCATGCTTACCAGATGTCCTTTCCTTCTAAGGTGATTTGATGCAGACCCTTAGCTATTATGGATCAGTGCACACCAAGGGAAAATAAAAATTTAGAAAAGAAACAATGAAATTATTGAAAAATCAACAAATATGTGTGATACAAGGAAATGCATAAAAGCAGACAGAAAATACAATGAAATGAACCCTTTTAAGGTTCTAAGAAGCTGAAGCTTGATATAATATTTTAGTTTTGGTGTCATAAATGAGAGCTTTGGGCTGCAGCTCCTCTAGGGACCAGCAGCTACATCTGCATCAATCTCACCATCATTGAAGTTCTGCTCCAGGTAGTCCATGATCTGCGTTGGGTCACAGATGACATTGTCGTTGTGAACTAAGACTGGAACCTCACCACCCGGATTCAGACGCATGAACCACGGCTCATTGTGCTCGCTGAGAGGAAGGCTCACGTCGTACTCTTCACAGTGCAAACTTTTCTCTGCTATGGCGAGACGCACCTGGAAAACAACAACTTATTGTGACTGGGACTGTGGAGGAAGCTTGTTTTTATTTCCCTGCCAATAAAATCTTGCTCTCTTTTCTCCTCCCACAATTTTCAAATAAATCATTGGCTTCTCTTTTATCCAGTCAGCACCTGCCTTTAATTAAAAATTACAGATGCATTTTTTACAGCAAAAGTGCATGAATAGTTAGGTGGGTGGATTGAGAGGAAGCTGAACCTCCTTATGATTCTGTTAAGAAGTAATGGAAATGAGAAGTGAAAATAAGCTTGTCTGAAAACCTGCTGTATTTCTGAGAAACACCCTGAAGGACGGAAAACTCATGTCTGTACACTGAAATGTGCTGCTGAGCTGCTGTTACACGTGACAGAGCTGAAAGGCAGTCAAGCTACTAACTGTTTTAATGATTTAAAAAAAACAAAGAGGAACGGGTTTATACAAAGCCTAAACCATCTACAGCAGCAGGGCTGTTTTTGCAGTCCTACAGTGTCATAATTAACCCCGTTATGGGGAGCTGTCCACTAAACTGTGGTGCTGAAAGACTAATGACGCTCACCTTCTGAGAGTTGAACGACTGCGTCCAGTGATACAGCGTCAGTTTGGATTCGCGCTGTTTTGCGACTGTGCCGCACTCCTGATGAACATCTTGCTCTGAGTCCGGGTTTATAAGAGCTGCTTTCTCATCTTGAGATTCAGAGCTGTTTTCGGACGCCATTTTATCCGTTACTGTTGTAGGAGGGGGCGTCGCGGTCGACAAAGTACTCCCCCCTCTGGCTCGGAGTGTAACGCGAAATTATTGTTTTATGTATTTCTTTTAAATTAAAAGATAAAGTAATTATTTTTTAAATACATTCTCGCATTCACGTGTTGGTATTCATGTGAAACCTGCGCTTTTCCTTCTTTTTGTATACCTGCGCTCTCTTGCACCCTTACCCCCCTCCCTGCTAGTTCACGTTCTTGCTCCTTATTGTTGAGACTAGCATAGTGGAAATATTTTACTAAGGGTTTCTTTTAATTAATAGAAAAAAACTACAACTATGGTGCCAAATTTAAAATCCCAAGTATAATAATTAACAAAGTCAGACAACAAATAACACCCTTTAAAGTGCACAGTTCAATCCTTTACTACGTCACAGGCCACCCTTCCTCATCTGAGGCAGTGCAATGAATACGCTGGTACAGCAGAGGTCGCTGTTATCTAACACTGTGGCTGCTACTGGTGCACTCGAGTCTGAATATTATCAGCCTGATACAAAAACTGATGTGTGTTTTGTGTTTTGTTTTTAAGTCAATGCTATAATATAAAGCGATACTGGTTCTTACTCATTAAACGCAGGGAAATTAAACTGGTTTCTTTCATGTTCTACATAATACATTGAACCATTTTTATTAGAATTGATTTTTTAATACTTATGAAATCAGGAGTTGTTGCCTGAAATGCATGCCCAGCGTATGATTGATCTTTTTTTAAATAATATAATAAGTATAATAATATTAATATTTAATTTAGAAAATCAAAGTATATGGCTACTTAATCCAGGATGCGTATCGAATACAAGAGAAAAGTGATGGGTGTGTTAAAGAATGACTGTCTAAAACAGCATCAGACCATCGCCTCACAAAATAGGCCATATAATAATATTATGTAATATGGGTGAGGATTGAATCATATGTGACCGAGCTTATATTTTTGTAATGGGGGCATTATGGGAAGTGATATTTGAGGAATTTAGTCTGTGTAAAGCGAGGCGGGTCTTTCAAATGTAAAGTTTGGCACTGGCGCGTTATTTTGGCGAAGTTGAGGCGTTCGGGCGCTTTGCGGAGGGGGGAGAGGAGGAGAGTGGGAGGTCCCTGTGGCGTGACGTTGCGATTGGCCCAGCGCCTTTCTTCAACAGGGGCTCGGTACATCTCTCTCTCTCTCCCTCCTTTGATCAGTGGGTGAGAGGGGGGAGACGAGCAACACACAGCGGAGAGTCCAGCGTGCGCCTCCGGTAAATGACGCCCACCATTCATACCTTTACACTTACCGTTACGCATGCCTTTTGTATTACATGTCAGTGTCTGGAAGCGCCAGTCCACCATCCTCACCTTCCTATTTTTTGCTCTTGTAGTCATCATCTTGTTGGCTCATCCTTTCATCACACCACCGGTCCTGGATCCTCCAGCCCAGGTCCTGGAGAATCCTGAGTCTGCAGCAGCGCACCATCTGCTTTATTTCCAGTCTATATCTGAATGACGGGCGGAAGGTTTGACTTCGACGATGGTGGCACATACTGCGGGGGGTGGGAGGATGGCAAAGCCCACGGACATGGGATCTGCACCGGACCCAAGGGCCAAGGCGAGTACGCCGGGTCCTGGTCGCACGGCTTTGAAATAGTTGGCGTGTACACCTGGCCCAGCGGGAATACCTACAAGGGTTACTGGTCCCAGGGGAAGCGCCATGGGCTGGGTGTGGAGAATAAAGGAAAGTGGATCTATCGAGGAGAGTGGAGTCATGGTTTTAAGGGTCGGTACGGCGTTCGGCAAAGCCACAACACACCTGCTAGATACGACGGGACCTGGAGCAACGGTCTACAGGATGGATATGGGATCGAAACCTATGGAGATGGCGGTAAGGCACCAGGTTTTAATAGATATGGCACATCGCTTGTTTAGCGTGCATGTCGCTTTAACGGCGGTGAGTGGTAATGTGTTATGTAGCTCGTGTGTAGGATGCTCAGACTCAAACTGAGGAAGGCTCACTGTAACACACCAGCGCGTGAATCTCCATCTGATATGAGCTGAGTATAAACTGAGATTGCGCACTGCGCATCGTGGTCAGTCACCTCGTCGTTTACCCAGCATAACTGACTCTTTACCCCGGTGGTAACGTTAACTTTTCGAATACCGTTTAAGATCACGGTTCCTATTTTATTCCAAGGGACATCTCTTTTGGCAACTACCGGTTGCTCCTCATATGACAGTGGGAGGAGAGTAACTGCTCCTCACTGGAAACATGCCTCCCGGAGAAGGAGTTTGGAAAGCAAATCAGTCCATTTAAAGTCAATTAAAGACTCAAACTCAAATCACTTGCTTCACTGTCATTTTCTCCCTTTGAACCTTAACTATAAAAACACATGTCCTGAAGGGTGCACATGCTCCCGTTTTAAATGAAGTGTAATGTGTATAAAGCACGAGAAGGTGCTCATTTTTGGTAGCATTTAAAGTTATTCTTCATGTGTCTAGACTAAAGAACTCACACATCTGTAGTGGAAAGAGCTAAGTCCCACACAGGACTTGTACTTGCTGAAAATGAGAGGTCAGTCATCTCACTAATCATTGGTGTGTTCACAGATTGCGTTTATGTAAGGACCTGTGTCTGATGAGGGAGACAAGATCGCAGGAAGCCTAAAAAACAAGCGCTTGCCTGTTGTTCAGGCCTCTCCTGTTATAAAACAAGCAAGTCTTTGGGTGATTTGTGAGCATCATCCTCCCCTAATGGAGGCCTTATGGTGCAGAATAAATGCCTCACATATGATGTTACAGAGGGCTGGGCTTTGGGAATCAGCTGATCCTAGAGGATCTACAGAACATCTGGCTGTCTGACTCCGCAACATCCTGATAACTTGATCTGCAGGGTCACCAAATTGAACTGCAGCACAGAGCCAGCCTGTTAATCTCACCCTGTTTATCCATCTAAATTCCTCCCCTGACTAGTATATCATTTTCTGTTAGAATCTGACTGTTATGGCTTATTTCATTGCATTGGTGAATGAGATTCAGGCACTGGATTAACAAGCCTTTCTTATTATTAGGCTTAGGATTGTAATATGACACTTTGAAGAAGCAACAGTAGGGTAGGCCGACAACCTGCTCATTGGGCTCAGCAGCACCAAATGGGATTAATGAAGTATTCTCCTCATTATGTGACTCATAGCAATTCCCTGTCGTCACAGACAAACGGATGGTGGTGAATGTGCCTACTGTCAGTGGGGGAGTTAGTAGCTGCCTGAAAATAGGCCCCTGGCTAAGTGATTCACATTCATCCCAAGCGATCTTTAGTATCTGTACCTTAATCAAATCTCTGTGATTGGGTTAGCTATGCTCACAGTCCCATATCTGAGTGGAAGGAGAAAAAACATTTCATTAGCTGACATACTCCTGCACCAACAAAGCAAGGCTTCAAGGTCTTGTTGCTGATATAGAAAGTTACTGGTCAACAACACGCAGGTTGTGCATGAGGAGCACAGAGGAGCTTTCTTCTGACCATGAGTAGCCTATTAAAAAATTTTTACCCTGCTTTGGCTTTAAAGTTGTTGTAAAACGAAATGAGCTTTTCAGGCATGTATATAATCACAGATTATCATCGGTTTTATTGCAAGCAATAGAAAATGGACATAACCAGCTTGTTGTCACCCCACTGGTTTGTGGAGGTTATCATCTAATGTTAGTGTTAGTTAGCCAGCTTGGTTAGCAAATTAAATATAGGCAAACTGAAGTATTAGCTGAAAACACATGGGGCAAACTTTGAAGATGACAACACAATGCTCTAATCAAATTTAGGGATATTTATAGTAAATGCATGTCGTTGCTATACTTGTGCCCTATTGACCAGTCACAACTTACCAATGACAAGGTCACCTCAGCTTAAAGCATTATCTTATAGTTAATATTAGTTTACAAAGTCATGAAGAATTATAGGCTCGAAGTAGCGATTGAGACTAAGTGTTTACTCATTGATCTATACCTTCCTCTTACTCAGGAACTTATCAAGGCCAATGGATGGGTGGTATGCGACACGGCTATGGTGTGCGTCAGAGTGTTCCCTATGGCATGGCCACTGTCATCCGTTCTCCACTCCGTACGTCTATGGCCTCCCTGCGCTCTGAGCAGAGCAATGGTGCAGTGCTCCAGGACCTCTCCTCCCCAGCAGACACTCCAACGGGCAGCCGCGGTGGCTTCGTCCTCAACTTCCACTCGGACAGCGAAGTTGTCACCGGCAAGAAGAAGGGCCTGTTCCGCCGCGGCTCGCTCTTTGGCAGCCTGCGACAGTTGCGCAAGTCTGACTCTCGGACCTCAATCTCCAGCAAGCGCAGCTCTGCAAGAAGTGACGCCACCATGAGCCGCATCAGTTCAAGCGATGCCAACTCTACCATATCCATCGGTGATGGCGAGCTGCCAGATGAGGACCTACCTCAGGAGGACCATGTGGACGCCACCACAACTGAGACGTACATGGGCGAGTGGAAGAATGACAAGCGCAATGGATTTGGTGTATCAGAGAGATCCAACGGGATGAAATATGAAGGAGAATGGCTTAACAATAAGCGCCATGGTTACGGGTGCACGGTTTTCCCAGACAGCACCAAAGAAGAAGGGAAGTACAAAAATAATGTGCTGGTGCGTGGAATAAGAAAGCAGTTGATTCCTCTTAAGAACCCCAAAACCAAAGAGAAGGTAGATCGGGCTGTGGAGGGGGCACAGAGGGCTGCAGCCATTGCGAGGAGTAAAGTGGAAATAGCAGCATCCAGGTACTGTGTTTATGTGTGGGTGGATGTTCATTCATGCTCCTGCATGTACCTGTGGGTGTATACTGTGTAAATACAAAAAAAAAGCCCACACAGGATGAAAATCCTCAGGCATTTATTTTCACCACTGAGGAGTCACAGCAGTGTCCTGTTTGACAAATATCTCCTGGTCTGATTGAAGGTTCAGTCTTGTATAAGTGAAGTCCCATGACAACAGCTCCGACCTTTATGCAACATCAACAGTCGAGGCTTTTGTGTTGCCAGTGTGATCATCCCTGGAAAAGGTTCTGTTTCTATTCTCTGCCCGTGTCTTTCATTCCTAGGGAGAGGGGTCAGGCATCTTGCACGCGTGTCTTTGTGTGTGTGTGTATTTGCATTGTAGCCGAGTGTCTGTGAGTTCATGTGCGTGAGCTTTATAGCCATACCTGCTCCTATGCCAAGCTCATCTTGTGCGCCCAGTACCAATACCTGCTCCCACTGCCAAGCATTGCTCTGATGTGGCATCTGCTCTTTAACAGGTGGATGAGATGTGACCTTTTCATTTAAAGCCTCCCTCCTACTGGGACACAGTTCAGGGTATGCGGCATCGCTTTGACATCCTCTGGTTTCATTGCATCAGGGAATTATTAGACTGAAGACTGAGGGGATGTGTACAAGCTGTGAAAAGGTCTCTCTGCAATCAACCATGTTTTGATTTCTCCCTCCCCCACTCTTCCCCACCACTGAACCCCTTTTCAAGTCGTGTGCATGAATTTGCATCCCTGAAAACACATCAACAAGCATTTTAAAAACTTAAAAGCACATGTGTGTTTCTTAGTTCACAGCATAATGAACCATCATTTGACTTTTATCTTGATGTACCAGTCAGTTCAGTTGTGAGGGTTTTTTCCTGCTGGGCACAGGTTCACAATTTTGCAGATTTTATGTTTTAGGTGATTAAATAAGTTTAAAATGCCCATGTTTTATAAATACGCTAACTACAAAGTAGCAGTAGAGGGTGTGGGGAATGTAATTTTTATTTGGATATAAAGTAAAATATTAGATAACCTATTACTCCTGTTTATCCATGAACATTTCCATTGGATTTCATGGGCTAGAACCCCTCCACAGGGATTGCTTTCCAGTTTAAAACACCTGTTGGCATTGGGCTAATAAGCATTTTTTTTAACTTACTAATCTATTAAAAATAATTTCACCTGAAGGTTGCCTGACTCCCACAGCGTGTGTTGAGGTTTACTTGTGTTTGGCTTTTTGTTTCTATCTCCCCTCCCTCTTCTTTGTCTTGCCTCCTACACCAACGAGACTCTTTTGCTTTTACCGGGTCGTTTCCACAGCTACTGCTGTGCTCCAGCGTCTACCAGATTGGTGTTCAAAGCTACTGACCAGAGAAAACAAAAGCACTGTACTCATCTCGTTTTGGTTGCAGAATCAGATCTTCCTTCTTATTTCATTAACGTGAGCTTATTATGCTCATGAGCTTCACATTTTTATTCTTGGACTGAAACCTTTGTTAACTACCTTCAGTCATCTCTTAAATCATATAAGAATACATTATTTCTTTGACTTAACTAACATTAATAAACACACTCCCAGATTCCTTAATCCTGCTCAGTCTGGATTCCCAGCCACTTCCTCTGACGATACACAAATTCCTACATTTCTTTGTCTACAACATCAGTGGTATCAGATTGGACTTCAGCCCTGGAAATGATCTTTTTTCACCAAGCTAGTCATCCTGCTCAGTTTTCTGAGTTTCTGAGCTAGCCGCTCATTTCCTTGCTTCCATTCATTGCCTTCCAGTGAAATCCACAGGTGTTCATTTTAATATTTTAGAAATCATGCAAAAACCCGTGCAAGTCCTTTCCAGTGCTATAACAGAATTGCCAAGATGTTATTCCAGCCGTCGGTCTAATCAATCATCTAATCAAGCTTTTTTTTTTAACTGTTCAACACTCCTATTTTAAAACCAGAAGCAGCCACACATTTGGCGTTGTAGCAGCAGCCTTCCTCAGCTCATCAGTGAACTAAATCAGTGGTTCATTTTGTGTGTCTAGTGAAAACTCATTTTTATAGCTGTGGCTATGGCTCACACTAGCGCTTGCATGAGCTGTGTAGTGGGATATCCATGCTTCGCTTTAATGTGTGTATTTTGAGAAAAAGCTCTTTGTAGCACTGTGTTTATTAAATCATTAATTATTGTTTTTACCTTTTACTGAGCCTTGTCTTACAAAAGGACTTCCTGATTGGCTATCCCTTACAAATAGAAGGTTTGAACTCCAGTTGCCTTTGGCTTTTGTGCGAGATGACCCCATCAGTGACATCCTCTCTCTGTGAAGACCAACATGACCTCCCATAAAAGTAGAGACTGACTAAACGACACAGGAACACGGCCACGATTAAAGCCCGACAATTAATCTGGATAAAGATAAATGTTTTTAACATGTTGGGCTGCTCTACAACTATACAGTATTAAACTGTCACCATTCCTTGACGATTTACAAACATATTCATCATTTCAACATTTTGTGGACTAAATGAATAATCATCAAAAGCTTGTTTTTTAACCAGGAAAAAATTCAATCTTAAGGTTAAAGGTAGAGCATTGCTACTCAAATGTGAACCCAGTCATTCAGAGCGCCACAGGGCTCTGAATAGTGCATTCTATGAGCAGCTATTGTTTTTTTCAATACAATAGATCATCTCCTGCGAGCAGGAAGGGAAGATCCTTTATTGTGCTGTTTTCAAGGATATAGAATGCAGAGTACATTAGTTGGATTGAACATACTTTATTTTGAAACTGTGGATATTTGTTAATATGGGACTTCCATCTATGTAAGTGACAGCCAATAAGACTGGGCTTAACCTACAGTGAAAAGATTTTAAAAAAAGGGATAATGTTTTGATAAGAATGAGCCGTCTGAGCTCCTGTCCTGTTGTGCATTAGAGCAACAATTCACACAAGGAAGCACATGACCTAATTCATAGCAATAAAGCAACAAGAGCAAAAGCATTCGAGCTTATGCAAAGCGTTTACGGCAGTCAACGAGGTCCCCTGAAGTAAGCGATCAAATTACTGGATGCCATGTGCCACTACTTCATGTGCAGCTGGAAATCTCAAAGCAGGTTCCTCTGTGGCCTGGTTGGCATCTGGATTTTTTTTTCTCTTTCTTTTTAAAAGTGCAGTTGTGTTATAAAGAGCCAGAATGGCAGACTGTCACTGTTGCAAGCAGGTTATGTAAGTATCGTTATACAGTACAGTGCCGGGCAAAAGATGCACTCGTATCGATCCACTTCCAGTCACATGATTCTCTGTCTTTGAATGTGGAGTGTACCCAGCGGATCCACAGGGAATGGGGGGGGGGAGATGGGCTCGTAGAGGATACAGGGAGTGAAATGGATGGAAACGAGAAAGCCGGGGATAGATGTTGATTGAATGAAATCGGAAGTGCAGCACATTTGCTGAGCAAGAGGTTTCTGAAGAGTCTGGAGTGGACAGAAATGAAGGGAGAGTATAATAAAAAGGGCATAGAGAGGACACACCGGCCTCTCCCCTGTGGATTACTGTACAGAAGAGCTATCCCATCAGCCTCTGGGGTGGAGCCAATGACCTCATGCTCGTGATCAGCCAGTCGATAAAGAGCTAGTGCGATGTGGTAGAGTGGAGTGGAGTTCTGTGTCTCTCATTCACAGTTGTCATTTGCCCTTATCTGTGTAAAGTGACCTTCTGTACACACACAGCTCTTTCAGTGTGTCCATTCATATATGTGTGTGTTTGTTTGAGTGGTGTGGTTGTATCAGGCCTGTAAACTGAGATAAGTGACTCTATGTGCCACTGAAGAGTTTACCGAGTCATGATGCCTCTCCCATAAATTGTTGTTTTGTTACAGATCAGCAGTTTGGGAACTCAGCAGTTTGTCAGTATATCCACAGAGCAGTCCACCCTGATTACACATCCCTGGCTAAACTGTTACTCTGTAGGCTATCTAATAAAAGCAGAGATGTTAAATTGACCTTACAAAAGCTGCTAAGCACAGAAATTCAATAATGCTTGCATATTAGTTTAATTTGGCTTACTGCCTCTGTAATGCTAAGAATGAGAAATACGAGCAAAACCACAGTGCATTCATAGAGACCTACATTGTGTGTTATGTTCAATTGCACTGTTTGCTCTGCAGGCTCCAGTAAAAGGTTAACCAACACCTTATATGTACAGATGATATTTTTATGTCTGTTTTTTCCTTCACACTGGTGAGCAAAACACTCAGACTAACTGTTTTCCACATTACAGTTTCACTTCTGACAGGGTGTTTATAGTGTCCATAGTGCTCTCAAATGCATCTATAGTTTTTCATGAAATTTAATAGACATGAGTCTGGATTTGTACTGGATGTATGGGTGACCCAGCTCTGAGATTGCTAGCAGCAGATCTTTGGATGTATATATCTTTTCTTTCCATGGGTGCAGTCGATCATCAGAACCAATAATTTAGTGGATACTGTTGGATTCAATTCAATTCAATTTTACTTATATAGCGCAAAATCACAACAACAGTTTCCTCAAGGTGCTTTATATTTTAAGGTAATTAATCTACAGTAATACAAATAACACAGAGAAAACCTCAACGATCGTATGAGCCCTTATGAGCAAACGCTTTGGCGACATTGGGAAGGAAAAACTAATTTTTAACAGGAAGAAACCTCCAGTAGAACCAGGGTCAGGGAGGGGTAGACATCTGCTACTTTCGGTTTGGGTTGAGGGGAGGAAGATGGGACAAGGACACACTGTGGAGAGTCTGATTAATCTATTGTTATATACAGTGAAAAAGATGGATGTAGCCACCATGACATCACTCATTGCCTCCTTGTATATTTCTCCTGCTGGGAGAAGCTTGGATTTGCAGTGCGTTATGGGATGAGTAGTTCCTTCAGTAATTATGTCCTCACTCTTGTATCTTTGCCGTTTTCTTGGTCATGATCCACGCAGTGCCCAATGGGATTTTTAGAAGAAGTCTTTTTACAACCACAAGGTCAGTCCCCTGGTGGCCAAGAAATAGAATGCATCTGTATGGTAGTTCATTGGCTCCAATTTTCCTGGAAAGTGTGCCCAGCTTAGATACCATCTGAGATCATTATAGCTGTAGTCAGTAATAGTAATAGGACTTGGTATAATATAAAAACTAGCCATAATTACTATCATTGATTCAACATATTTAAAATGTTTCAGGATCATTGTGTATAATACTGCGTGGATTATTTGACTGTGCGTGTTAAACTTGCTTAGTTTGTAAAGAGATGTGAGAGACAGAGATAATTGATTTGTTAAAGGTGCAGTATGTAGCATGTCTTACTCCAGTAGTTGCTATTGTTTCGCAATAAACAACCACCAGCTAGTCCGGATTCCAAGTAGCGGTTGGCGATACATCGAATATACTCGATGTATGGCGAGTTTTTCACGTACGATGGTTAAAATAGCTTTATCGTAACCACTGAGTATAAATTGCCATGGCAGTATTAAGCTGTCTGCACGTTATTGACTGTGAGTTTTTTTCCTCCCACATGCTGCAAATGCATCGTTAACCCCTCCCTTGCTCCCAACGGGAAAATTTTCTACCTGGCGCCCTGAGCTGGGCATGTGTGTTTATACCCCCAGATAGGAAAACATATGGCGCCAGCGGGAGTTTCAGATGAGCGAGGGAATGAGACTTGTTTGGATTTCACATGGATGATGTCGAACAAAACGCACCAATTTGCAAAACATGTTGTAAATCTATTGCTGCAAAAGGTAGCAGTCGCACAAATTTATTCCACCAGCTGAAAAGGCATCCATTGCAAAATGGGAAAAAAAAAATTGAATGGTTGATTATACCAGTAGAGTATACCAGTAGTAATTTAGGCAATTTTAGGCCTCCAAAACCAAAATGACATTTGGTTTTGGAGGTTATTTAATCATATTGTGGTATAAATCGTGTATTGTTCATATTCCTTCCTTTCCTCATATCGCTCAGCCCTAATTCTAAGTGATGCTATTTTTATTTTTTTGCCCTTTAAACTTCTATAATTTCTGCAGTACGTGGACAGAGTAATCTGCACAACCTTAAGAATCCTGGATGTTACACTTTCTCAATATTTTCTTCTACTTGGAGCCTATCCCAGCTGTCATAGCATGAAACACAGGATACACCCTGGACAGATCGCCACTCTGTTACAGGTTGGCGATCAACTCATAACCCATTCACACCTACAGCCGATTTAGAATCACCAATTAGGTTCCTAGTTGGAGGAAGACAGCTGCTTTTCTTTTTGAGTTTATCAGTTTAGTTCATCTTTTTTAGGCCTTACATATTCTACCTTTAAGCAAAGGAGTTGAAACTAGAGCATGCTATCTAGAATGACAGACTAAAATCAGTGTACTACATATTTTTGATCAAATACATAGCAGATACAGTAGATATGCATGTGCACAGGTATCCATGTAACATCTCACCCTCTGTCCATGTATATCTCTCTCTCAAACACACACACACACGCACACACACTTCTGTCTATATGCATTCACACTGGGAGCCTAACTATCGCCCCACAGGAATGCCTCACATACATACTCCAGCTCACATAAACTGCTGGACAAACACATACAGTCAGAGTACATGCAGCGTGTGCTTCTCTGCTAGTGTGTCAGCAGCGAGCACTGCCTAAATAAGGCAAGGCATCAGTTGGCTTATCAGCACCAGCCAGGAATATATACCCGTCCCAACACTGATATAGCAGCCCGCCATCTCACTCACACTATCATTTCTTCCAAATGTGTGTGTGTGCATGTGTGAGAATGCTGTATGTGTGTCCATACCATATAAATGGGATTTCAAGTAACACGTGTCTGTTTGGGCATAGAGAGATCAGATAAGACAACCATCATTTTGCTAGAGAACAAAGAAAGCACAATGTGTGCGGTGCGTTTGTGCCCCGGCCTGTTTGTTTGTCACCTGCTGTGGGATGACCTCAGCCACTCACCACCTGCCCTTTTTGTAGTGAGTTATAGATCATCCGGTGTTTCAACAAGTGAACAAAATAATCCCAACAGTCAGTACATCATGTAAGATTTCATCTTGGCTGTCCCTCAATGCTGCTTCAAATAGTCGCAGTGGTAAAGTTAGGTTGCTTCTTTTTTTTCCCCCCTGTGTCTGCATTCGCATACATTTAACGGGGTACCGGTGCCACCCAGCTTCACACGCCTTTTAAAAAGCAAGTCAAATTTGGCTCTTTACGAAGTGACGGCGTGTACAGTAGCAACTGTAAGCATGTGAGGGGCTGCCAGCGATCCGAATCACGGGTCAGAGTAAAGCGAGCAGGATCATACATTATATTTATCCCACATTAAACCTCTCCCTCTCTTTTATTTATGGCAGTGCGATGGTGTGACGTAACACTGCGTTTTTGTTTGGTTTTTTTGCTGACAGAATCAATGCTCGTGCACTCACACACATAAAATAACCTGCCACGTGTGCCTCAGGTTATCTGCATCGTTATCATTAATGACCGGAGTCATTTCCCAGCTAGAGCTATTAAAGCTCTATAAATAATGTCGCTGAGGCAACGGCACATATATCATGACTTAGTTGAGCAAGTTTCACATGACCCACGGACCAAATCAAATTATACTGTGTAATGCAATATTTGTCTGTACTTCAACACATTACCAATATATTAAGTCACAGTAAGCGCTTCTGAAAGATGCCGGTGGATGAAAAGCATGCGAGCAGTTGAAGCAGGGGCTGAGTTTTTGTTGGCCGGACAACGTGGTTGAAATCATTATCACAGTATTAGTAAGGATATTAATATAGTGGACAATAGAGCGCTCCAGCAATTTCATTTATCAAAGTCAGTTTACTTACTTACTCAAGCTGTAAAAAAAACAGCTGTTTGATGTCTTATGTGGCTCAGAGAGCTGAAAAACAATCCTGTGGATGTCATCGGGGTTATGTTGAAGTGGAGTTTGAAAGTTGTGGGTATAAGAAAGAAAAGGAAAAAAGTCAAGAGTGAGAGTTGAAAGCTTCTTTTCTCTCTCTCTCTCTCTCTCTCTCTACTTCCTTCTTAATATTTTTCCTCCCTGGTGGGAAACAGTAGGAAGGCGAGAAAGAACGATTTTTGGCACAAAATCAGTCCGCAGCCTCCAAGAACAGGAGTTCGTACCGTTTCCTGGCACCGTGAAGATACATCTTAACAAGAGTAGGAGGAATATGTGTAAATTAGGACTGGGATAGACTAAATTTGCTGACTTACTGTAAGAAAGCTTTGTTCCACACATAGCAGAGGCTTGTTTTGCAGGATTGGGGTGTTGGGCTGTGTCCACAGCAGTGGCGATAGGATTGGGTTTCACCTACATGCCAGAAGTGTGTGACTATGTCTTGTAATCTCTTGGAGAATGGCACATATTTCTGCAGCTTCTGGAGGAAGACTGAGATGAGTCAGCCAGCCAGGCAAAGAGGCAGGCAGAAGAAGGGAGTCATGTGGAGGCCGTGGCTGTTAGAGGTTAACTCATGTAGCTGTTCACCTGCGGTCATTAAATATTTAAAAGTACTCCCTGTACAGCTTATTTTTCCCATTCCTCTATTTCCTGTTTAGCTGCTCCTTAATTTAGTTTGTGATGAATGTCCTAGAATACTACATTTGCTTGGTTATTAACCAGCAGATAGATGGACTGCTTCTTCATTGTGGTGCATCATCTTGTCTAATTAATAGTGTATGTAATAGAAGTTAATGAGGGTTGGAATCAGTGGAGTAGGTCAGGTTTTGTATTACACACACACAGAGAGAAGCAGTGTTTCTGAAAAGTGAGCAACTAAGACTTCAGAGAATGGCACACTGTGTGTGTGCGTTAATTTAAATAAGCTTTCCTGTGAAATATGTAAATGGGATCGTATGTAAAAGCAGCATCAGTCAGCAGTGGTTTATAATTCTTTGCTAGATTTCAGGAAGGCATCCTGGAGAACTGCTGATTGAGTGTAAATTAATGTTCGTGCAACTGAGTTTAATGCACTGATTTACGGGTTAACGTCACCAGCAGGGAATAAACTTAACAGCACCTCAAAATAGTATCCACAGCATGTGGACTGTGACAGTCTCTCCAGTGCATTAATAGACTTTTACTCCGAAAGTTCAATGCTTTTGCCATATTTAGCCTTGCAGTATGTACGATACAGACAGTTCTGACTGTCTCTATTGGATTTTACAGTCGGTGATATAAATCCCTGCACATACAATATTTCTTTTACTTTTTACATTAGAACACAAAACCAACAACAAAATGCAACGTTGAAAACCAGCACAAAGATACTTAAAGTGATCCTACTTTTGAAATGTGTACAGGCTACAATGCTACAGGGCTGACTGCTTATCCCTGCCTTGGTTACGAGTTGGAGATTAGGCTGTGGCTGCTGGGCTGGTGTCGGCATGCTTTCAGCTTTGTCATCACTCTGGGTTCTTCGCTAGGTTTGTGTTAGCACGCTGTCTGTGCAGATGCTTGCAAACAGCCAAAGTTTTGTTAGCAACGTAACAGTTGTTTCTGCCTTTGATGCACTTTACCATCATGTTCTAGTTTGGTTGTTTTTTTGTGCAATAAAAATAAAAGTAATGTCTATATCCCGGCTCCTGAAAAGTTTTAGTAGTTTTCCTCCTCTGCGCATAAAGTGAAATCAGCTGATTGTACTTTAAGAGCTCAGGAAGAAAAAGGGATGCTTGATGATTTTTTTATTCTATCAGCCCGAGGTGCAGGTGCCTGAAGAATGATTGTAACACAAGCAATTACATACTTTGATTAATAATTTTAGTATAACACATCACATGACCGTGTTGCTGAAAAATGTAATGTGATTACAAAACACGTCACTTTGGATCACCTTAAACCGAACCCTGAGTACGAGTGCAGCCACTGATATTCTTAACGGCTTATCCATCAAGGTCGTGTGGATGTTGGAGCCTATCCCAGCTGTGATAGAGTGAGAGGCAGGGGTACAAAAGGAACGGCTGTCATCCTATTACAGGTCCATTCTGGTCATTTTCTTCAACATTTGTATGGATTTTAAAATGACATTAAAATACATTAATCCAAAGTAAGATCTTCAAATGGGTTCAGTTGGCAGTCTAGTTTCATCTTTAAGGAGCTGGAACTAGAAAACAAAAGAATCAAACATCATTTATCAAAACTGCAAGTAATTCATCAGTAGTTTGCATTAAAATTCAAATTTCTGGGAACTCAACTCATTAAGTAACAAGTCAAAGTAATTTACATTACGTTAAAATCCTTAAAATTCAGTCCCCAATTACGTGGGTATGGCTGGTATGTTTACATGCCAGACACATTTTCACATGTATTTATATTTACCCTAAAGTCGCATAAAAAAACAGGAATAAATGCTTTTAATGATAAAGAATGGCAGCAACAAACATTTAACAATAATTGCAAATGCCTGTTTATCTGTGGCACCAAGAACACTACATCTGTCATTTAAGTTTGTCTGAAGCAAATCTCAAAATCTCTAAAAGCATCTTTTTGTTTTTGTACCTACAGCTAACACAGCCATGGGTCTTTAACCTCTGGATACTGATGTGCCCCACTAAATCTGTTCAGCCACTCTGATTGGCTAGCTAGGCTGCTTTCACTCCAGCTGTTCACGGATTGGATTATAGAATTATCACTTCTATTGCTGAGTAAGAGTGTTGCTTTTCCACACAGCATCTCTTCCTGAAGCATGCATCCACTGTTGTAATCACATGTAGACATGATGCTGCGTGTGTGGCCATACCCATGATGCATTTCTTTTAGTAGAAGGGAGTCTATAAGGACATTTCATCCGTTTCATCGCACTCTGGGAGATGTCAACAAGTTAAAAATAAGTAGATACTGGGTATTTCATTTATTTGCAAATGTATGATGCATGTGTATCCCCTATATTAAATGACTATTAAATGATAAGATGATTTAAACTCTGTTAACTTCAATTCAATTCAGTTTTTATATATACCTCCAAATCACAACAGTTGGCTCGAGGTGCTGTATATTTTAAAGTACAAACTGCAAAGAAAACAAAGAACACCCCAACAATCATGTGACCTCTATGAGCAAGCGCTTTGGCGACAGTGGGAAGGAAAAACTCCCTTTTGACAGGAAGACACTTTCAGCAGAAGCAGTCTCGGGGAGGGGTGGCCATCTGCCAAGACCAGTTGGGAAACATTTAACAGGATTTTCACAGAACAGCGTTGCAAGGGTGGGGTTATCGGGGCATGTTTGTAAAACTGCTCCTTATGAGATGAATCATATCAAATCAACCTAAACTATGGCTCCAAATCCCATTCAAGAAGTCAAAGATCTTTAATTTCATTGCGCAGCTGCAAGGAGAATAGTACATTTTGCCCTTGAAGGTAGCAGATTTAAATACTTCCTGTCGGATGACATGCTGTGTGAATTATGTGAATTAGTAGAAGCGGAGAATGAATCACATTTTTTTTCTGTACCGTCAATATGATGATTTCAGGTCTACATTTAATGAAATGTCACTGATAATGACAGAAGTGGTTGTTTAATCATTGAGATGTTTACAACTTAGCCGCCTACTTTTTCTAATCTGCGAAAAGACGGCAGCATTATCTGTTTACTACCTGGAAGTTATGGTGCTGTTCTGATATCGGTCTGGATAATTGCTACTAGTGTCCTGTGAGCTTCTTTTCATACACTAGGCATACTATTTCATGCGTGGCACGTTGATAAAATCGAATCAGTCAGCCACGTCTGTTTTAATGCACTCAATTAGATGATTTAACTGATGCAGAGATTGACACGTAACATTAGCTGTTGTAGTTGCTGATAATGAGACAAGATTGCTGCAATAGGAGACTTTATGTGTCATTATCAGGGTTGGGGGTTTTTTTGCACAGGTCTTCCGGCTAGTTCATGAAACAGCCAGAACATGCAGATTGCGTGAACCTTACATCACAATTTATTTAGCAGTGGGCAGATGTAACCTAATGCTAATGCTCTGCTTGGCTTTGCACTGAAAAGGAAATTGATGGGTGTGTGTGTGTATGTGTGTGTGTGCAGACAGTGGGGTGAATAGTGGCAAGAGATTGGAGGAAAGAGAGAACAGACCATAATTAAAACTATTCCTTAAGCTCAAGTGGTTGCCAGGCAATGTGACCTTTACTCGTGCAGGTTCAGCTTCGGATGTTGAGCGTCGTAGTTAAATTAGACACACCATGGAGCAGTTGTTTGTTTGTGGGGAGGGGGGTGTTTTGTTTTTTTGTCAGCTATGTTACAAAGCTATGCATTATGCGAGTCAGTTTAAGTGCTTTTATTTCTATACAGTTTAAAAATAGCTGTGTTGTGTCTGTTTGCACGTGCATAAACGCGTTCCCATACATTAGGCTGTGTGCTCGTTCATTTGCAGATTCATTAATACAGAGCAGATGCCTGGTTGGACAGCTCGCTCAAATGTCTCTGGTGGTTACCATGGTTACTGCCTCACCGCCGTCATCGTCATGTCAGTCATTTGATGATTTTCTTATAAATTAGCCGAGTGAAGAAGCGCCGTTAGTTTAACACAGTCATCCTCCAAGGCTTGTGCAACACGCCTGTTTCCAGTTGGAGATTTACCGTGGACTCCTATCAGCCATGTTTTCTTTAATGCAATAATGCAAGAGCAGTTTATAGTTGCCCTTTCTTTACACTTATTCCCAATAGACCTCATTAGGGCACATCTCATTAATTGGCCTTTAAGTTTTTCTTGCAGGTATAATCTGTGTTTATATGTGAGAGAGGGAGAGAGAGTAAACTGGAGTTAACGCAGTCATTTGTATGGGAGGTTGCTCGTTTTATTTAAGGTGCAGGTCAAAAGCTTTTGCGTGTATATGTTTGAATGTGTATATGATTGATGTGTATGCGTGCATTATGTTTGTATAATCGCCATGGCTTGATTTGCATGGGAGCCTTGTATGTGTGTTTACAATGTCAGTGTTGGAGCAGCTTGAATTCATGTTAAGCAACAGGAAAAACTATTCTTATCAGTTCTTATCAGTACTGATTATTCTGTAAAGGTTAATAAATATAGAATACTTTCCTTATTTTATCTCATATTATTTTAATGTGAATTTTAATGTTCAATGCACATTTGTTCTCCTTATATCTAATACAGCAACACAATTTAAATGTCAGCACTAATTCTTATACCAGAATCGTCTTTGTCCTAAATTTAAAATTGTTTCACCTACTCTGTGGGACCATAGAAGGTATGTAAACTTTATTTTGTGTCTACTGTTAATTAAGGCAATTGCCTAATCAGCCACTCACATGCCAGCAACTCAGTGCATTTAGGCATTTAAACATGGACAAAATGACCCTGCTGAAGTTCAAAGTGAACATCAGAATGGGGAAAGAAGGTGATTTAAATGACTTTAAACATGGCATTGCATTTCAGAAGATGTCGATCTACTGGGAGTTTTCACACAATCCATCTCTATGGTTTACAGAGAATGGTCTGAAAAAGACAAGATATGCAGTGAGCGTCAGTTCTCTGGGTGAAAAATGGCTTGTTGGTGTCAAAAGTCAGAGTAAAATAGCCAGACTGCTGACAGGCAGCATCTCTGAACAAACAACACTTGAAGCAGTTGGGTTACAGCAGCAGAAGAGCACACTTCTGTAAACTAAGAACAAGAAACTGAAGTTTTGATTCACACAGGCACACTGTGATTGGAAAGAAGATGACTGGAAAATCGCTGCTGATGAGTCTCGATTTTTTTTCTGCGACATTTAGAGGGTAGGGTCAGAATTTGGAATAGAAAGCATGGATTCAACTCACTCTTTATCAATGGTTCAGGCTGGTGCTGGTGGCGGTGTGGTATTGTGTGGGATATTTTCATGGCACGCTTTGGGCCTTTTAGTACGCGCCATGTCACCAAGCTCCAATCACCATTGGATCACCTTTGGATTGAATATGAAAATACCTCAAACTTTTAAATATCTAACATTTAATTGATATAGTGTAAGATAACCATTAATGAAATAGGATCTTGGTTCCATTGCTAACTTTTTCTAAGGATTGTATGTCATTCTTATATACAGGTTAGCTTGTGAGATATTTAATAACTACTTTGTCTTTTTACTGGAATTTTTTTTTAAATTTGATGTCCCAGTATTTATTAGTAACTCATATTATTAGTTCCCGATCTCTTTTATGAGTTACTTGTCACTTTATATAATATGTATAAAATAAATATTTAGGAACACATAGGTGAACTGAGTGAATCTGAATTGACATATTTGTCAAAAGTCTTTTTTTCATCATCAAGCCTCTCATATTTTCATTGCTTATATTTGCTTTTGCTCAACTGGAAAAGCAAATATAAGCTGTTTCTCTGCTGCGAATTCTTTAGCCAACATCACTCCCTCCCCCTCTGTGTCATTAGCTGTATCAGCTGTGGCCATGTTTCACCAACAGTGTTGACACAGAGCTGAGGTCTGAATCCCCGCCACTGCCCTTCACCAAAACCAGAGGGATCATCTCGGTAAGAGATTCTGTGTCACTCTCTCAACACGCCCAAGGATTCGTAACGGCACGAAGAGCGTATCAGGCCTTCAACATATCAGAGGTCCAAACATGTACCACAGATCAGTGCCGTATTGAGAAGAACACGATAAAATCCTGATAGATTCACATACCTGCATGTTACGCCCGTTACCCGATGAGGGTTAGGCGAGGTGGAGGGTTCACTTTATAGCTCTTGAGTAGAAAATACCAGCGGGAGATTAGGTCTGTTTGTAATCCACAGCCAAAAATGTTGGCAGAGTTTGGGGATTTTCCTGTTTAATCAAAACTGATTCTACTCATTCTTCTTCCCAGAAATGAAGTCTGTTTGGGAACAGCTTCTCAGTTTGTCTCTACCTGTTAGTTCAACCTCTATGAAAAATACAAAATCTGAGGGGGAGGAAAAAATGATGTCATGATGGCAGAAATCAGAAATTGGCAAATAGTACAGAATCATTGCTATTTTTTCCACACATATTTAACCCCATGTTTACTCGATTAATTGCAAGACTTTATTTTATATACTCCTCTTATTGTACGCATAGTCAACAGATGTTAAACATTGGTTGCCTAAACACTGTCACATGCTACCTACATATCACACCAACGGGAGCTGCTCTATCATGGAAACCCGTGTCATGAAGCTCCAGGCACACAGTTTTTTTCGCTGATGTTAATTCCAGAGGAGGTTTGAGCCTCTCCAGTCACTGAATCTTCGTAGACGTGTATGGATAGGTCTGTGCATACTGTGGCATATCAGGGAGAACAAAGCTTTCAGTCTGACAGTGAAATAAAAACAAAGATTTCTTTATTTGTCCTTAAAAAAGAGTAACAGTACAAAAAAAGGCAATACAAAACAGAAGAAAGGACCGAGCACAGAGCCCATCCCCTCCAAACATCAGTACAATACATGTTATCGGTCAGACATGAGCGTGCATAAATATTTCCATTATACAGCAACACAGCTCTCTCTTCAGCATAATGTTAGCTTATCTCATAATAACAGTCACTCCATCTTTCCCTTTGAACCTAATTTGCAAAAGCTATTGTGTCCCCCACTGCTGCAGCCCCTGGTAATATGAGCCAAGGCCTCAGTCCGAGAATAATTCCTGAATAATTTCAGAGTCGGTTTTAGCTAACCGCTAATGGTGTTAGTCATGCTTGAGTAATCCTGAATTAGCACCAGCCGGGAATTCAATAGCAGCCTTGCATGGATATATGTGCGGGGCAAGCTAAGTGCTAATTTGTGCAGACTGTCTGTGCTGCTGCTTTGGAGTGGGGATTGTTTGGCCAAGATATAGGACAGCAGTTTCTGTTAATTTATTACATCCTTTCATGCACTGATTTGTGCACTCAGAGCAGACAAATGGAACATGACCCTTGTTTTGTAGTAGCAATACTTTACTCTTGGTTGTGGGCAAATAAAGAGAGTGATGGAGTTTAAAGGATAGCTGTTGTCTATCACAGACAAGGTAAAGACTCATCTAATATCTTGTACTAGTAAGCATTCCAGTTAAGCTATCAAGCTTGGATTGAGGGGGAAGGGGAATAGGTTAGTGTGGTAAAGAGCAGAAAAATGACAGAAAATAAAAACAGGATGGGTGCAGAGGGGACCAAAAGGCAATAGAGGGGTTCAAAACTGTGCCAGCATATGTGAAAGAGATTTCTCAAATAGGCTATAGCCTAGGGAGTGATGGACTGAAGCCTTACTATTGGGAATTTGCACACACACACACACACACACACACACACACACACACAACAGACGCATACACACATAATACTGCATTCAGCACGCGACCGAGGCATAACAGCCCTTATAGCGTGATGCACCGTGCTGCCTGTGGCCTGAGGACTGAAATTTAACCCTACAGTAAAATTAGAGGGGCTGAGATGCATACCTCAGCAGTTCTAAATGCCGAAGAGTCTTTAAAGGGGCAGCCTCTCGCCCCCTCTTTCTTTCTCTTGCTCCCACTTTTCTCCTTTGGCTCAGTTATTCTCTCCTTCCCCCCCCTTCTTTTTCTCCCCCATGTTTCAAATACACACAGACAGAAAGACCATCCGCCACACTCGCTGCCAAACTGACTCAACTGTTTTCACACTCTTCATTTGTCACATTAATGAAACAGCCAGCCGCAAGGCTTTATCAATATCATCTCGCAGATGACGCTCCAGAAGGAGTCACTTCAAGGTTTTGCACCCTTTTAAGGCTTTGTCCAAATGTCTACAAACTGCCAAGTGTGTCTGTGCGTGACAGCCTGCGCGTGTGCAAGCAGGCTCCCCAGCATCCCCGCACAGGTCTGTCTGCACAACCCAAAAGCTAGACGTGAACAGGTGTTGCTTTGTATTCATGGGCAGACTGTCTTACAAGTCGCCGCTCCAAAAACTTTCTCCAAGGTCACTCCTGAGTTTGCGTTTGTTTGTTGTTTACCCAGGTTTTTTTTTTTTCATTTCCTCTACCATGGCAAAGACAGTGCATTTCATTTCATAATGTGTGAAGAGTTTGTTTTCATGCATACTTTGGCTCTCTGTTGGAAGAATTTGCATGCCACTAACTGGCTGGGGTGATGCATGCTGTACAGAGAGCTATCATCTGCTCGGTGAAGCATTTTGCTGTCTTTCTGCTCAGATTTTTATGGCTGCAATTCTCACAGCTCATTACCTCATCGGGAGCTCCTATTGGGGAAAACCCTCTAATATATCTACAGGGTGATCTAGATGTTTCCCTCAGAAGCAGGAAGATGAATGAATCCGTAAAAGTCACATGTAAAAAGTGAACAACAGTTATTACAGGCTTCTCACTCCATGAACTGTCCATGTGTACAGTGCAAGTTTAATTAAGTTGCTATATGTCAGGCAAAAAAAAAGAACCATGCATTTCATCTCTGTCTTCTACATGCCCATGTTTTCTCACCTTCCATTTCACTCTCCTCTTGTCCCAGTGCTCTATCACACCTCTACTCCCATCATTCTCCGCCTGTCACCTCCCACCACCAGATATCCTGTCTGGGAACAGTCTGCATCACTTCCTCTGTCTGGCCATGAATTAATGCCCACTCCTCTGTGAAGATCCTTAGGACATGCCATGGGCATGCTGTATACATTCGAGGCACGTTCATGCTTCCATTCACATAGCAGGATATTTCACACATTGCAGAAATAGAAGCCTCAGTGTCCTTATGATAGCATGTGCGGCGAGCAGTATGCATGTCAGTGGTGTGATGTAACTGGAATGCTTTATTGTCAATTTTTAGCTGCCGTAGCTTTCCTGAGGAAGACAATGAATGCTACAGTTTGCCTAGTATGAGCCACACCAGTGAAATTCCTGTAGCGCAGCAAGAACCGAGACATTAAGAGTTATACTGTTAAAGATTCTTGAATCCGAATTTTTATCTGCAGCTGGTCAAACATACCCTCAGCATGTCCTTTGTCTGTTTGCTTATTTCTTGGTTCCTCATGAATTTTAATATCTTAATGTTCCTGTCCTCTGAAACAGGACAGCCCCAGAGTCCAAGGACAGAAATAGAGACATCTGTCCGGATGGGGTCACTCTAACAGCAAGGCGGTGGGAGGGAGGGGAGGAGTAGGGATGCAGAGTGATGATGGCATGAGCCAATAGGCGGATGAAGCAGGATCGGGGGAAAAAACAAAACAGGAGCATTGATTGAAAGAGAGAACACAGGACAGTGCGAGATAGATGGAGAGGAAGAGGGATGAGTGGGGTTAAGCAGGGCAGCGGGCACAGCTGTCAATTCTTAAAGTGATACTTGAACTTCCCATCTAGATCCTCACGTTCCTCGTTGCACTTGTCTCATATCACTTGAGCATTTTTTTTTTGTCACTGTCATTTTTAGATTTAAGTGAGTAATCAACTTTAATTGATGATCTTTATGTGTTTGTTTGGTGTCTTTATTTTTAAATAACCGCAGTGGTAGAAGAGAGGGAGAGAGACATCTTCATTCCCTGGCACAGAGATACTGCCTATAGCCATGGTTTGCATCTTTTCACATGTGGACACGCACAATACCTCTCAGCTGAGTTTTTTTTAAGGCTTTGTTAAGCTGGTCACCCTTGGCCTCTCTCTGCTTCATCACAGCACATTTCCATAATACCCCTATATTGATCTCAAAACATGTTGCTCTACTGTCTCTTGATTTTTTTTATGTTATTTTATGTATAGATCTGAAAAAGGTTTAAATACAAGGTTCTTTGATGCTTGATGACAGATAAAGAGCAGCAGGTTACGCTGGCACTGCCCACCAGTGTGCCCGTTATATGTCTGTGCTGTTACTGTGGACATGGTGGAGAGCAGCTCTTCATTGTTTCCATTTTTCTAACACTTATTTTTGTTTATGCATTCACAGAACAGCCCATGCTAGGACAAAAAGTGAGGCTGCAGACCAGGCCGCGATCTCTGCGGTGCATGAATCTGAAATTGCCAGGGCGGTTGCCCGGGAGCTCTCACCCAACTTCTACCAGCCAGGTAATCTTACTTGTGTCCTTGTTATGCTGCATGTTCCCATCACAGACTTTTAGAGTGTGTTAATTATCTACCATTACTATTTTATGGTCGGAATACAAAACAGACTGCAGGTGTGCTAAACCAGCACTGAATCTGCAGTTAAAGCAAAGACTGTCGCAGGAGCCCAAATGTGATTCACACCCATCGGTGGGACATTGAAAAAATCAAGCTGATCTAAAATCCAACAACTAATTTGTCCATGAAAACACATTTTTGGGACTGGGTAATGGGTAAGGGGTTGGGTAATGTGTGTGAATGATGGTATTTGCATAGTTTTAGGGTTGTTTACACTGACTGTGTGTGAGTAAGTAATGAGCTTGTTCTGGGTGCACAAAAGAGCAGGGACTGGAGTTCTGGGTCTGTAATCGAAGACTAGAGGTACTGAAGATGATTTGTAGCACCACAATGGAGGACTGTGTTTGTGCTTAGACAAAGCACAGTCGGCTACTGTTTTCTGGCCGAAAGCTTTGTCTTAGCCCTCAAAGGCCTGCAGTAACAGCTCAGATATGCCTGCTAAAATTTGCAGTGATAAACTCTGACCAAAAAAAAGTGTGAATGTAAAACATTTCTGTTCTTTTTTTTGCATTACATAAACTCGTCCTTTGGTGGAGTGTAGAAATGGCTTATGGGTGCTTGTGAGTTAAATCAGTAAAGGTCTTTTGTTCCTAATACCGGACAGGAATATCTTCTATCTACGTGAAGCATGACCAGCTAACCCTTTCACACTATACACTAGTTCACAGTTGAGACGTCAACTCAACTCTTTATGTAATTTACAAGATAAGCTGAGCTTTAGGGTCATATCCTACTGTATTAATAATCAGAGACTGAGGTGTGTTTTTGCTAAAAACCTTGTGGTGCAGGTGGGCTCCAGGTAAAACACTGAATGCACACCTTTTTATTTTTGTTTTGTTTATTTATATTTACAGTGTAAGACCTATACTATGCTTTCCTCTTCCACTTGGTGTAATATATTTACGCCTATGAGCTAGTGACCTTGGGTGTTTGCCAGAAGCCACCGCAAAATAGAGGGTGAGAAATAGATTGACAATGGGACCCATTCAAGCATGTCCCTTCACTAAGCCACAGAAATGGCCAGCCAGGGAGCTAGAGACATCGGGAGACTTGTTTGTGTTGTGGAAAACAGTGGTCATGCTTGGCAGGCTGGGTGATCTCCGGGTTCACAAGTCTGTGCGGAGAGTGTCCTTGCCTTATAAGTCAGATCATGAATGAGAGAGTGGCCGATGTCATAATAATGTGCGGCGCAGGGCGACATCTGAGCCGCAGCATTTAAACATTCAAGTTACGTAAGCGTGTCTGGTAAACCCAGCTGACGGCCAGAGGGGCACCTGCAAAGAGTCAAATCGCGTATTAATTTATATCTTGTTTATGAACAAGCTGGTTTTTGTAGAGTCTAGCTCAGATTTTCTAAGATTGTTGCTGGTTTGTGCTCTGCCCTTTTGCTAATTAGGTCACGTTCGAGTGTAAATAGCTACCCCTATTTGCAGCTTTTTTGTAAGGCGACTACAGCAGTTGTTGCTCTCAATTATGGAAAAAGTTATTTAGAATATTTTTTCTGTTATAACCTTGTTTGTCATGATGTTACAGTGAGGCAAAGATGTTCAAACTCAAATCCTCTAGGGTAGCAACAACGGGCCCAAGCCCCCTGTTGTTCATAACTGGCATTTTGTACTCATAGGAGATTATCACCAAGATTAGGAGTGTGTACTTCAAAAGCAATGTGAGGGTCATAGGGAACGGGACCCTGACCTTTATGATTGATTCACACACAGCACCCTGGAGGGGCAGTAGAGTGGGTTAGCTGGGCGTGGCCTGTGGGGTGACGTTAATTGGGCTATATTTGGTGCCGATGTGTGCTCACTGGTGTCTAATGGAGACATAGCTGAAATCCTTATGCACTGAGACGAGCTCAGTCCCACACTCGCCCCCTCCATTGGGCCAAGGCAGAGCAGCTGTTCCTTCCTTCAATGGGTCATAGAGGGTGTGGAGTATGGGGGGATGGGGTTGCTGGAGGGTGAGGGGACCAGCAGGGGTCCTGCTCTGCCCTGTTTGACCCGGTCAAGGTGCACTTGGACCTGGCGGAACCATAAAAGCCTCGACCTGTCAAGGCTGAAAATCAGACGTGGGCAGGTGCTGCTGTTTATTCATAGCAGCAGGTGTGCAGTAAGTTTTACCGCAGTAGCTCATGTGAAGTTTAAAGTAAATCAGAACCTTCTTTTGACTTTCAGGGATACAGGATATAAATTACCTTACGTGACTGACCAGATTTCAAAAACTATTTATGTGTCCCACTTTTTTGAAATGGTCGTAATCAAAAAGTAGAATAAGGCAGACAGGCAGAGACAAAACATTGCATTACGGTGGTGATATATTACTGCCAGTCCCTCCTGTCAGCGTGTGTGCATGTGAGGCCTTCAAGGTTCTTCTTTGCATGTGGGCTTTTGTAAACAAAGCGCAGTCAGACAGTGATCACATTCACCCATTAGCAAATGACAGTAGGGAAATCTTTTATTTACATAATTTCAAATGCATACAGATGGGTAACAAATCAAAAGGGAAAAAAAAACCTAAAGCATATTAGCAATGTGTTGAGCCTCTCTGGAAACCTACTGAAGGGATTGAACATGATTCGTCTAAAATATATAGAGAGAGTAAAGAGGCTAATATCTGGTGACTGTAAAAACCATAGCATAAAATATTCATCCCTTTTTTATACTCATAAAAGCATTCAGAGACCCCCTTAATGCCCTGTGAATGGGGGTACTGTAATCCTAGAAAAGACCACTTTCTTTATCGAATAGGTGATCACGGAGAAATGCCTTGTATTGATTTGCAGTGATCCTTCCCTCTAAGTGGGGGACAAGTGGATCCAAGCCTTGCCATCAAAATCCCCTCACAGCGTGTCCTCATAGTGCGGGGTCAAGGGTTCAGCTTTTTCTTTAGTTTGTCACTAATTTCTGCGTGTGTCTGCGTAGGCTATGTAACCGTAGTGAATGTAATCTGGCCAAACAATAACCCATCTGCCAGTGTGAGTAGGAGGAAGAAAGAGAAAATCTCAAAAGCTGCAAATGGAGTTATGAATCTTAAATCTAACCGAGCAAGCTGAGATCCCAGCACATAGAACAGACTTATACATGTACAACGCATGTATAACGCAGTATATCCAGTATATCAAACAAAAGCAAATGAGTCGTCAAAGCAGATAAACCAGGAATTTTCATTTAACTACCGTGTGGAAAAATAAAGCTAGGTGGCAAAGTTTGCTATGTGGAAGTGTGCATTTCCATGTAGACCTGTCATCATTCATCCAAAAACTCTTGACTCCTATGAGCCTTAAGCTGAGGTGTACTCAGATGCACAATGGCAGCAGATGTGTAATCGCATATACTGTACTCCACCCCCACCCCC